>NC_056728.1:822820118-823045118 GCF_019279795.1 Protopterus annectens | reverse complement strand
TTATGCGAAGACACAGCATCTAAGAATTATACAGTATTCTGCACTACTGTGTTAGGAGATGCATCTCTAGTGTGATATACTTGTGAACTCTTGCCTTAGAAGAGAAGAGAGGTACATATATTAGTTTTAATTGGCTTTTGGCAGCTTATGCCTGCACATAGTCCATACAGAACATATGTAGTTGAATAACTAGGAATAATAAATCCCTGTCATGACTGCCTATCCCTATACTGTTCTGTGTGTCCTACAAATATATCCTGCAGGTTTATGATGTGGGGACTCATTTTATAGATCTGCCATGTATAACCCCAACATTATACCACAGGAACCCACTGTCACATATTACTGCATATGTGTGGCACCTCTTCTATCTCATCCCTCTCTGCCCTGTAATGTTGAGCATACCAGGTTAGACAAGGAAATAATAATAGTTGCCTATCTGGTGCCAGGATCCGCAATATCATGCACATACTCAGGTTACTGCACCCCAGGTACCAACATGATTCAGTCATAATCCACGTGAGTGTAAATGACCTGAGACTTACCTCACTGGACTATATGAAAAGAAATATAATGAATCTCTTGGAATATGAGTCAGGTAGGTATGAATCAAGCATTGAGCAGAATTCTACCTTCACCAAAAATTATGCCACTGTATGAACAAAAAATGATTAATTTTAATACTTGGGCTTAGTTTCTGTTGTCACTCCAGGGCAATACAATATCTGTCAGCATAATTCAACATGGTCAAAAGACCACATTGCTTTGCCAAGGATGGGCTGCCCCCAGGCTTTTGGATATTGATTGAAACTTTATCCACCCATTAGCCTTTTTAGACAATGTCAAAAAGAGAAAACTATCAACATACTGAAAAAAATCTGCAAACAAGCTTAAGGTGTTACTGCTGAATGCTCAAAGCCCAAAGCAAAAAACACCATACACCTCAAGCTCTCCTCCCTCTGGAGAATGCAGACATATGTGTTGTGATCCAGACTTGGTTTAAAGCTATAGAAAGTACTCCCACTGTGCAAGGCTACAGTGTCTCTGCTACACATTTAGACCAACAATAGCACAGACTGGGGTCAATGATGAAGGTGTCTCGATCTACATTAGCAAAAAACATACCTGCAGGTTGGTTAAACTGGATGATACCATGTTGCTCATCTTTGTAGAAGTCACCATAGATAAGGTCACCTTCTCATGGCTAGCTACAGGTCACCTTCTATGCCCCTACAGTCTCGTGACTCTTACCTACTATCTATTCATGGATGACTTAAACTACCCCTCTATAGACTGGGAAATGTACATTGCCTCAAAGGACTTTATTAACACAAGCACCCTAGAAGAGATAGTGCACACGCCAATCAAAGGATCAAACATACTGGGTTTGGTACTCATCTACATGGGAAAGCATAGCAACCCCCTCCCCCTCCACTGTGTCACATCCTTACTGTTGAGGTCGGATAACAAAACTGTCTAATTTAAATTGAAAATCAACCTGGAAAATCCAGCTAAACCAGTAACAGTTAGAAATGATTCAAAGGCAAGCTACAACCTATTAAGTGACAATTTGTCAAAATTCAAGGCTTCCCCTAACCCTGAGACCACAGGTACCTATGCAGAATTATTCCCAGAGTCTGTGTACAAACATGTGAATGGCTGCAGAGGCTGCCATACCTACCAAAAATAAACCCAAAGCAATTACTAAAAACAAACACCATTGGTGGAATCCTCACCTAAACAGGGCATATAATAAAAGAAGAAAACTCCTGGCCAAAATCAGGAAGAGCATCTCCCTTAAAGATAAGTGGTCTCTTATACAACTAAACAAAAAAAGTCCAACAAGGCCAACTACAAGATCAGGATAGCCTCACAGGCTGAGGACAATCAAAAGGTCTTCTTTGGTTATGTCCAGAACCTTAGCGGTAGCACCCATCAGTGTGCTGAACTGGTGGTGAATAGTAGTACCTTTACTAATAAGGGCGACATAGCAAATCTACTGGCTGGTAGATTCAGCTCAAATTTCACTCCCACTTCCCCCTAGCTCCACCAGGAGAAATCCCCTCAAAAATACTTCCCTCAACTATCATCAAGGACCTGGTGCTGACAACACTTGCTAAATCATAGAACACCACCTCCATGGGTCGCAACAACATCCCCAGTTGCTTCCTAAACAGTCTAAAACATGACCTATCGGGACCATTTGAGTCACTCTTCAGCTACAGCCTTGAAACAGGCTACATTCCAAGTGAATGGAGAAACGTGACAGCTATTCGCCTCCACAAGGGTGGACTGTCAACCAATGCAGGAAACTACAGACCCATTAGTCTACCAAGCCTAATATGCAAAACCATGGAATGAATTATCATGCAAATGATAAACAAGGATATTGGCAATCTTCATACACAGGGCCCATCCCAATTTGGCTTTAAGGGAAGATCATATGTACTTAATCTTGTAGACTTCTTTGAGAGGGTCACCAAGGTAAAGTATGAGGGTAAAACAGTGCATACTGTATAGCTTGACCTAACTAAGACATTTGTTACAATACCCCATTCAGACATTGTTGACAAGCTCTCAGAGCTAGGTGTAAATCTTTACATAACTCGCTGGATTAATGGCTGGCTCACAGACAGGACCCAAGAAGTCAGGATCAGTGAGACCACCTCCACCAAGAGACCGGTCACCCAGTGGAGAACCCTAGGGTTCTGTGCTGGTCCTGCTCCTGTTTGGCATCTATATCTCAGAAGTCAAGGGTAAAGTTAAAGGCCTTTGGCTCACCAAGTTTGCAGATGACGTAAATCAGGAGCTGTTATACATTCCCCAAGACACCAACATCTTGCAAGTGGATTTAACACAAGACAACTGACTGGTGCCAAAGCCATGGCCTAAACCTTAATTCAATGCAAAAAAATGCATTATAATGCCCTTTGAGAAACTATCAACCCAAGTTAATTACTCCATTGATAAACGGCACCTAAAAGTCAATACAGTAGTAAGGGATCTTGGAACATATGTAGAGAGCAATCTGGCCTTTGACCAGCACATAGCTAAGATAACAAACAAATCATTCTATGTCACCCAACTTATAGGTAAGGGTATGGCATCCATGTCCAAGGAAGTTCTAGTACCACCCTACTCAGTCCTTATCATGCCAATCATTGAATATCATTGAATACAATGCTCACTTTGGCATGTACCTAACCCGACACTTTTAAGAGCTGAAATGCTCACAAAGGGTTCTCACCAGGAAAATTCAGTACATGGATAACCTGTCCTACTCTGATCACCTAAAGGCTCTCTCTCTCTGTATTCAGTTTTACACAGGCTGCTGAGATGAGATCTTTACCTGGCTTATAGGGCTTCTTCAGACACAGCTTTAATGGTCTGTTGCACCTGTGTAAAACAAACAGCTACAGAAATGCTGGATCTGGGGATCTAACTTCACTTGTAACATAAACATAATGTGCTGTAGAGTCAGACCTGTGTCATAAAGGATCCCTGCATTATGGAATAGACTCCACATCCATGTAAAACATAGTTTATCCCTAAAACTGCTCAAATGAAACCTTGACAACTGGATGAGAAATTGTAAACTTACCCCTGGTCTGTCTCTCATATACCTTATGGACAGAGGCCACCAGTATGAAATGTATTATACAAACTGAAATCCCCCTACAAATCCTTAGTTACCTCCATACTAACATGCACCATCCCCTACTGTATAGATGCCCACGATGCTTGGGACTTTAATAGTTCGGGGTGTGCAGCAAGGCTTGTAAGGACCCCAGTGGCTGTTAGTGTAGTAACAACCTATGAGCATATGGACCTATATCCATGGCAACTCATTATTTGTAATTAGTAGCTTAGTATCTCCAGCAGTCACTGGTCTACAGCAGTCTCCTGTTCTCATAGTTATCCGCCAGATGAGGTAACAGCAGATGTTGGGCAACTTCTTCTAAGCTGAAAATGGCATCAACTGGATTATGCAGGTATAGATTTCCCTCACAGTCCCTCCTCATGTATCCTAACTCCACAGCTGGACAGTAATTGGGTAAATAGCAATATCAGTGATCACTCTAAGTGGTTTTCAGTGGTTTGGATTCATAGTATTCACATTCAATGAGATGGCCATCTGGTTCCCTGTCAAATCTACTTACCACTGTGCCTGCATTTACCAACTATATGTCTTGTGGAATCTGCCTATGTAGGAAATAGCAAAATAGGTGACCTATATGTCAGTTGTGGGAGGCCTGGCCACCGCTAGGGTGTTGTGTATGTACTCTGGTTATTAAACCCTGTGCACTGCACACCACCTGGCAGTTAATGGAATAATAATCCTTCTACTGACATAACATTAACCATGTCCACTTCGGAGGCCCTTCATTGTCACACATGCAATCCACTGTACACAGTACTTCAGTAAGGTGGGCAATGTCTTAGAAGTCACACGTGCTGATGAAATAGATATGTTCATTCACATGTGGAAGCAACATATGGAGAATTATATATGCAGATGAGCATCTGTGATAAGCCAGTGTGCCCCCAATTTGTCTCTGAAAAGTCCCTGTAGCAACTACTCTAAAAACAATGCATTCCTGAATGTCCATTGGTATACAAAGTCCATGTATTCCTCCCAATCCTGTTTCTAGGCAAAATGCATCAACCAATGCCTGTACGATTAGCTGGCAGCAGGTAATTCATTGCCAGTACCATTTTCTTTCATTCAGCCTGTCACCTTGTCACGCTAATAGGTGTGAGGTAGCATCACTTGTAGTCAGTAAGTGTTGGTTCATAAATGCATCTTTGCTTGTTGCAGCTGCACAAGTTCTGGGATGCTTTTTAGCCATTATCTTGTTGTTGATCAGTTAGTTGTTATAGGATCATAGGTAAGTACTAAATTAGCTGCCCTTGTGGGCTATTTCAAGCCAAGTCAATTTCCCTTTTTGTGCTCAAAATAACTTATCCCATTTAGTTAGAGATTGGCCTTACCCATCCCATGGTCAATAATTATATATTACCCCAATAAGAATAAATGGGATCATATCATAGATAATTTGAGGGGACCAGTGTATGGGATAAAGCATACAGGAGCTGTCTCAGTCCATTAGAAGTACAGGGGGCAATCCTGAGATAAATGTTCTGTTTCCCATCCATAGATCTGAGTTGTGCTTGAATATGGACAGAGATTAACTTTTTTATGTGGATGGGGAGTCTGTTCCACAGCAGCAGTATCTTCTGCAAGATACACCTATACCTCCCATTCTACTGATGTTGAAGAAGAGGTTTAGATCCCTAGACCAAGTATTTATGATGCTATTTGCAGTAAATCTATGGATCAGAGAATGCCATGTATGCCAGACAGGTCACCTCATAGCAGTCTGTAGTGTACTGAGTACAGTGACAAGGTTTTGAGTCAGTCCATGTGGGGCATGTTGTTTAGGCCTTGTATCCTTTTAATAAGGTATCTCTGTGGGTGTTCCAGTTGCTGCATGTGTCTGGACAGATACATGCCAAATGATGGCATGCATATTAAATGACTGGCCTAATGAGGGCTGAGTAAAGGGGACAATGACATGTGACCACGAAGATGTCGCAGGGCAACATGGAACTCAGAACAGCAACACAACCACCACCAAACTCTTACAGGGATCCAAGACAGCTGTAAGATGGCAAAAGGCAGCCAAAAACACATTTATGGTAAGAAACTGTTTGCTGAATGTAAAAATACACAAAGGAACCAGAACCAGGTCTAGTAATATAAAATATTTTAATCAATCTAAGCACTTTCATCCTTGTCAAAGACTTCATCAGAAATATTAAAGCACTTAAGCTGCAAGTCATTATATACAAGCTTATATCCAATAAAAATGTTCCATTCATTAAGAAAAAAAATTCAAACTTTTAAAGTGATGTGCCTCTAAAAACTAAAAACGAAAGCCTATATTTAATATACAAATACTATTATATCAAAGTCTAATAGATTAACAAACAGATATTGGCACATTGGTTAAGGTATTCACCTCACAGAAACAAGGTACTATGTCTGATTCCCACATGGGGTACAAACATACTAAGTGCAAAAAATGTTAAACCTTTTTAAAATATTTTTAAATATTAATGATTAGTCTAACCTAGTGAATCTATACTTCCCAACACTGTGAAGAGAAAGCATTTTATTTAATCCTGGCTTACTGGTAGCATTCAGTCTTATTTACCATTTTAACTCTTTTTGTTCTAGTAACAATTCACCATTGCCTCCCCGTTCTGAAACATAAACTCTAGCAATCACAAAAAATAAAAATGTATTAAAACCAGGGCATTCAAGTGTGTGTTTATAAAGAGAGTTGGTCGATTTTAATTTTTTGATCTCATACACATGTTCATCTCTGATGAAGTCTTGGACAAGGATAAAAGCACTTAGATCAATTAAAAGATTTTATATTAGTGGACCTGGTTCTGGTTCCTTGGTGTATTTTTCCATTCAGCAAACAGTTTATTGCTGTGAATGACTTTTTGGCTACCTTTTACCATCTTACAGCTGTCTTGGTTCGCTGGAGGAGTTTGGTAGTGGTTGTGTAACTGTTCTGAGGACAATGACATCCCTAGATCTACACACGATCCCTTTGTATATAAGATGTGCAATACAGAAGGACTTTCTTACAACAATAGACACATGCTGGTCAAAAGTTAGGTCACTGTCAATATATGTTCCCAAATCCCGAACAACTGGATCAACTCTTAGGTATGTATTGCTAATGTGGTAGTTCCCTGGAGAAGACGACTTCCCTAAAAAACACAATAATGGCATTTAGTTTCAGTCCATGATTTTGGCACCAATTATATATTTGGAGCAAACCTTCCTGCAGTATGTCTAAGTCATTTGGGTATTCAGTGACTGCTCCTAGCTTGCAGTCATCTGCAAACTTAGTCAGACAGAGCCTTTTGGTGTTGACTTTTACTTTAGATTCTAAACAAGAGAAGCCCCAGCCCAGAACCCTGGGGAACTCCACTGGTAACTGGTCTCTTTGTGAATGTAACTTCCTATAATTTATTTGCATTTTATCTGTGAAACAGCTGGCAATCCAGTGGGTGACATAGGAGTTTATTATCAGTTTATTTAGCTTTTCTACTATGCTTGAGTAGGGAACTGTGTCAAAAGCTTTGGCCAGGTCAAGGTATTTGGTGTGTACTATTTTGCTTTCATCAATTGCTTTGCTGACCTTTTCAAAAAAATCCACCAAGTTGAATAAGAATGACCTGCCCTTGATGAATCCAGACTGAGATGGTTTCAGTATTTGGAGCTTCACCATGTCCTGATCGATTAATTCCATAATAAGCCTTTCCATGGCTTTGCATATGAGACTGGTCAGACAGGTGGATCAGAAATTGCATGGATCTGTGAAAGGTCCTCCCTTGACTGCAGCTGTTCTCTATTTGCTTGGTAGAAAATTGGTATGGTGTCTGAGAATGAACATCATTGCTAGGCATGTGACTAAATTGTGCTTCATGCTATTTAAGATTTTAATTTGTTAATGTAACTTGCTGTGCACCTAATACCTTATGACTATGAATCAGTACCTACTTTCAGAGGTGCTAATTTGCATATCATTACACAATCATTAAACAGTGTGCCTTTACTTGCATGTCATTATATGGTCATTTGCATACACCAACTCCTGTAATGCAGTTTTAGTTGGTATTATTGATCATGACATGCCTACATAAAGTCACTTCCCATACAACAGTGTGCAGTATACAGTGCAAGCTAATTATGTGTACCAGCCATGAAGTGGATGCTGGCATGATCTCAAAATCTAAAATAAATCCAGCCCATAGAAAGAAATAACTGACTTACCCAAATAAAAAATACAAATGAAAAACATAGCAAAACTGAAGAAAAAAAATCCAAACCATTAGGAAAGAACAGCCTTCTCATCATATACATAAGACTTTAAGAAGAGACCTGTAAAGAAAATCAGTTAAAAAGCCTAGCATACATTTCACATGAAATCCATAAAAGGAATACAAATATTTAACCTATTCTTCCCCAGTCTATACACCTGATGCCAAGCTTGAACACACTGCAAGATAATAAAACAGATTAAAAAACTAAAACATTATACATACCTTTGAAATTAAATAATTCATCTCAACAAAACACATGTTGTTCTCCAGCAACCATTATCATGTGTCAGTATGTACATCTTCTACTGCTCCAGCACAACTACATATCCAGCCTCTAATTCAAAATCTCAGTCACCAAACCCAAAACATACAGTACCATAAAAACAAATGCCAAACAACCTCAGGAACAAACCTAGACTATTCCTACTAACCTCAATATAAACACACCTATTCTGATATAAACTTTCTCTCTCTTATTCTAGTCCTTCCTTTTAGTCCATGAAAGGCATAAAACCTCAACAACTTTCACAGTACGTCTGCTGAGTCTGAAACCTTGCTGCTCTTACAGAACCCAAATATGTGAATCACACAAAACCTGTTTAAAATCAGAAGGTTGCCTTCCGTTATCTACAATGCAATCCTACAAGGCCTAGAAGTGGGACTGTTACATGCTGTTTATTACAAGCAACATCAACTGCACCTGGGGGTTGCAGGATCCCCTACTCTAATATCACTAACTACCATGAGCCCAGCACGAATACACCATAAACCTTTGATATATAGAGATTTAGATATAGATATAGATATAGATATAGCTATAGATATAGATATAGATATAGATATAGGAGGCATTAAGATGGTTGACTGTCACTTTAGCTGACAGCTTTCCTGTTGACTTAATTTGATCAACAGGAAAGTTGTCAACTTTTGCATGAGATTATTGTAATACTGGGAATGGATATAAATATATATATATATATATATATATATATATATATATATATTAGCAAGGTGTGCTGGGGCTTGCACCCATACAAAAACATGGTTTTGTTATTTGCATCGCCCAAGGCTATGTTTTAGAGCATGCCCACTGTGTTATTCATATGTTTTTTCAATTATTTTTCTGTCTATGTTTTGATTGTCGGTCTAGTGTCATTTCATGTATTTATGTATATCCATACATATTTTATATGCATGGTTGGCCTGCATTTAGTCTAAAGATTCCTTGGCCTACATCTTTATATTTTACTGCATTTTGTCAGTTTAGCAGATGGTTGATAGGTGTGTGAGATCGCACAGTTCTTAGGGTGGGGAATATGCCATTTCCCTGAGATTGTGTGATCTCAGAGTTAGTATGTATAATTAGCAGGGGTGTCGGAGGTGTGCAAACAGCAAAGTTCTTTGTTTTTAATTTTAGTTGGAAGACTGCATTCATTGAAGTTTCGTCTCGGTGCATACTTGCTAGCAGGCTGATGTTCATTTTGTCAGCCTTTTGCAGTTGACACTTAGAAGGACTATGTATGGGTCACTTGGTGAACATGAATATATATATATATATATATATATATATATATATATATATATATATATATATGTAGGTCTACCTGAGATGGTCGACAAGCCATTTGATCGACACTCATTTGGTTGACAGTTCATTTGGTCGACAAGCAGTTTTATGTGGGGGGCTGTGCCCCCCACACCCCCCCTAACTATATATATCAACTCCAGGGTCGCACAACATTAGGGAGGGGGGGCAAATCTGCCTGTCGACCAACTGAATTGTCGACCAAATGAGTGTCAATCAAATGGCTTGTCGACCATCTCAGGTAGACCCGTATATATATATATATATATATATATATATATATATATATATATATATATATATATATATACATATATAAAATACATGCATAGATGTACACAAACACACACACACACATACAGAGTATATATATCTATATCTATATATATATATATATATATATATATATATATCTATATCTATATATATATATATATATATATATATAAAAGCACACAAGTAATCCAGTATGTGAGTGTGTTTGTGTGTTTGTGTGTGAGTGTGTTTGTGTGTGAGTGTGTGTGTTTGTGTGTGTGTGTGTGTGTGTGTGTGTGTGTGTGTGTGTGTGTGTGTGTGTGTGTGTGTGTCTGTACGTGTGTGTGCGTGTGTGTGAGGGCATGTGTTTGTTCATATAAGCTCTTGCACTTTCACAATTTACACTGTAAAATGATCAAAATTATTTTTTTTCTGGGTTCATATTACAAGGCTGAAGACGCATTCTTTCAAATGCATCTTGGTCAAACTTAAGACTGAAAAGGTAAAATATCGAAGCAATTTTTAAGCGAATTCTTTCCCTGGGAAATAATTTGTTTGGCCGATTCATTACTTTGCCGATTTCGGCAATGTAGTGCGATCTCAGAGTTGGTATATTTAAGTAGGGGGGTGTGGGGGACACAGCTCCCCACATTGGGGGTATGGGGGTGAAGCCCCCCACTTAATGTAATGTTTAAAGTGTTTTCTTTTTTCTTTTTTTTTTGTTGGACCAGCGATTTTTATCCCTTGGAGAAAATCGCTGTTCTGACAGTTTGACGTTGTAAGCTTTCACTTACATAGGGTCGATTAATCAACGTTCACTTTTTTAAGCGTTCGGTGATGTAATATAGACCCTTTTTTCTAGGCCTTTCAAATAGTAGCCATCAGTTTGTTTTCCTTTCCCTATATGACCAATAATCTTTTTAAAGTAACATAAACTCTTTGATATCCCTCCTACATCACTGCACAAACACATCATTAAAAGTGCTTACAGATGAAGTCACTCTTCACTGTAAAATTTTTGTAGTTCATGGAGTGCCAAGATTCTGGTCCGATATTGAGAAAAACATAACCTTACATGGGTGAGAACTTATCATAACAATGCTTACAGGGGTAACAATCAGATCTCATGCTAGGTACTAACCATAGACACTACTAACTGGCAAAGAACAGGAGCAGAAGGTAAAACAACTTATTTTCTGCTAATTGTCAATGCCTCTCAACAGGTCCTGATTTGTCTCATATTTTTGTTCTGTCTCGCATAAATTATTTGATTGTCTGGTAAATCACTGAGAATTACAGTAAATAATGCCAGGCATTAGAATTTCATACTTCTTATTGTTTGAAATCTGCATTTTGGTGCAAAACATATTGTTCAATTAAGTTTTTAAGTGAATGAGAGCAATATTAAAAAAAAAAAAACAGTCTCTGAGTTTGATTCTTTGTTCCTCCAATATTTTTGGATTTGACCAGAATTTTCAAGCAAGGAAGCTGAGAGGTGTGCAACTATCTGTCTGACAACACTGAGTACCTTACTGGCTTTCAAAGTCAGTAAAATACTTCACGCTCCTACAATTTTAGTATAAGTAGTAGTAACTGAAGCTGATAAAGCTCCATCCAGTACAAAAACTTATGATCGGGTCTCACCAGTCATAACATGTCTTCTCAACATGGAGCCTAAATTCACCTCTGAAGCTTTGCTTTTGAGTTGTATTTCTTGGTATCCATGTCTCAAACACATAAGCTAGTTATGATCTGAAATCTGATCATAATCTTATATATATTGCACACATTTTATTTTACCAGAACAGATCTCTATTTTAAATCACTAATTTTATAAAAAGGCGACAGCATAGAACACATATATGTGATCATAACAAAAGGACAACTTCAGTGTTTAACTGTCACAGAGCACAGTTTGGTCCACAAGGTAAACACCTGAAATTTCTGGACTCCCTAGAGTGAGTCAGAAACATGGGGACTGAAAGGCCGAAAAAATGGACTTACACCAAGTCTGAGATGGCCATTTCCTAGAATAT
The DNA here is from genome assembly GCF_019279795.1 of Protopterus annectens. Taxonomy (NCBI): domain Eukaryota; kingdom Metazoa; phylum Chordata; order Ceratodontiformes; family Protopteridae; genus Protopterus; species Protopterus annectens. The sequence continues at coordinate 823,033,334 of NC_056728.1, read as the reverse complement.
TCCCTTTCCTCTGAGGTATAGCAATCTCAGTGTTAGTATATATACATTCTGGGAATGCAAGAGGAGCTTGTCTCTGCAAAAAAAAAGTTTACAGGAGAGAGCAATGTTCGAGATTCACTCTTTTTTTCTGCCTGTCAGCATTTGGCATTACTGATTAATGTAGAAAGAAATAAAGTGAACTTCCAGTGAGTCCTTTTTCCAGACACACTTAAAGATATGCAACTACTTGAGCGTAAGATGAGTATGCAGCATTCTGTTACAGGCAGTTGTGGATGGTAACCATCTGAAATGCTGAAAGTCATTGAGTCCCAGGAAACCAAGTCTGAATCACTGAAAATGCCGTTTCACATATACTAAGTCTGAAACTGCTGTTCCTTGGAATATTCCTTTTACTCCAAGGTATGGTGAACTTGGATTTGGTGTACATAAATTCAACAGGTGTGCAGGGCTTGGCTCTCATATCAGGTTGCAAGTGTGGCTTGACTCCCTGCAAAAAATAACTGTAAAGGAGAAAAGTGATGTTCAGCATTCACTGTTGTTCCCTATTTTCAGTCTTTTTTTCATTCCATGGCCGAATATTATGATTCTCAACATTTTGATAGGGAGCCATTCTGCACAGAAAACAGCTTTATATGCTAATAATGTGACATACCTAAGGACAGCGTCTTGGTCAAACTTGAAAAGACGAAAATGCAAAATGACGAAGCGGCATATAAGCAAATTCTTTCCCTGGGAAAGAAATCGCTTGGCCACGTCTATTACTTTGCCGTTTTCATCACTGTAGTGCGATCTCAGTGTTGGCATATTTAAGTAGGGTTTTTTTTTTTTTTTGGAACAGCGATTTTTTTCTAAGCATTTGAGTTTGTAAGCTTTAACTTACATGGGGTCGATAAATCATAGTTCGCTTTTCTAAGCGTTTGATGATTTAATATAGACCCAGGACAGTATACATGTGAAGAAAAATATGCAATATTGTTCACAAAAGGTGCCCATATTAAGCATTACAGTGGAAGTATTGTTACCTACACAAAGTGATCTCTAAAGTAAGCCCCATCATAATAAATAGGTAGTATCTTCAGTACACATTTTCAGCCTCAGAGAAAACAGAGAATGAGCACTATAGCCATGTATGCATTAAACACAGACCTAAAAGTGATACAGCACATTTGATGTCATGTGTACATACAGTGGTATCAGGCAGCTGCTCTATTTCCCCATGTAGAGATAATCTCACATTTGGGAGTATCTCAAAATACTACAGACTTACATGATATACTGGCTGCCATATTTTACTCTTCAGTACTATATGTCACTAATGGACCTGATTAGCATGCAATGTTTCAGAATTTAAAGACTGATGGTACATAGTGCCAATGTCTGCCAACCCTTGTTGAGTTCAGAAGTATATGCCAAAATCCTCATTTTTTGCAAATGAACCAGCTCTGTTGGTGTAATGGGATAATGGCTTTACTATGACCCAGGTGCCTGATTTCAATTAGTGTCCCAATCACCTGTAAGAGCTGGTAAGGGAAGAGGAGGCATGGATATGACATGCAGGTGTGAAGCACATCATTCTTGAAGCCTTTTGCAGCCTAAAGCTATGAACAATGGCCACAGTAGGTGTATATGCATACTATGAGGCAGTGTCACAACTTTAGGAGGGTTGAGTGGATGCACCTAAAAAGATGTTTAAGGCTAATAGCTCACAATGTCCTTCTGAATGATGTCAGCAGATGGGTGGGCTTCCATGTACTGTGTCAGTCCATCCTCTGTGAAGAGTAACATTGGCTCCCAGTCTCACTGTAGTCCTGCACTCTGTCTTCACAAGTCTGTACTTTCTGGTAAGTCTGCCTGGAGAGTTAACCATCTGGGTGAAGCTATATAACTGTGACATCATGGAGAAGAAGGATCAGGGAGCCGTCCCTCCTCAAAAGTCATCACATCCAGGAGAACCACTACAGGTTTACAAAAAGAAAGATAAAAATCCTGCAGATGAGCATGGGTATAATGAAGACTTATTACTAGAGTAAGAAGTGAGCTGAATTACAAAAATGTCTGGCCTTTCCAGGTACATCATGAATTACAGTGCAATATGATCTTACTTGAATGTACATGCAGCCAATGTTTGCTAATATGTGTCAGTATGAGCAGTATTTCCATATGTATGTGTATAATACTGAACAGTAAAATTTGTTCTGTAACACAGAGTTGATAATTGGTTCATGTACATTAGTAGCACAATTACTGTTAACTGTCATGGTATGGTCACATACCACTCTTATTTTATTTATTTATTTATTTTATTTCCAGTTTGGTTACTGGGGAAGTCCACTGGGCCCAGAGAGACCATTTTCAGTGGAGGCCCTGGGAGACAAGCTAAATAATACAGATTTCAATACAGATAGCAGTCAAGTAGAATAAAAGTTACAAGTACAAACACAAATACATATCAAATTCAATACAAGCATGAGCAATTTTGCTAACAGATGATTGTTATATTTGTACATTAGAGGTACAATCATTGTACACTAGTATACCGCACCATGGGGGACTTGAAGCAGTAAAATATTGGCTGTTGAAGTGTGGACAGTATTCTATTGAACATATTTTTTCTTGCTGGATCTGATAAAAATTGTGTTGGAGAATAATGTGTTCTTTTTGGGAATGAGTGCTATTTACAGTTAAATGGGACTGCAATGGGTACGAAATTCACACAAATATATGCGGATCTTTTCATGGGGTACCTTGAGTGTAGTTTGATTTATGATGACAATGTTCCATTCAAGTCTGAGCTAATAATGTGGTGTCATTATCTTGATGATTGCTGGGCCATTTGATTTGGCTCTGAAAATGAATGGAAAATGTTTGTTGATCATTTGAATTTCAATGTATTTGATATAGTCTTTATGGGCAAGAAAGTAAAAGTAGCTATTGATTTTTTGGATGTGCATGTAGTTAAAAATGAGGATGGTACCTTAAGTACAGGTTTATATAGGAAACCATTTACAAAAAAATTCCTTGTTAAGAGCAGATAGTTGCCATCCTAAACATACAATTTCTAATATACCTAAAAGTTAGTTTCAGAGGTTACGACGTATTTGCAGTAATGATGAAGAATTTCAAAAAGAAGCTAGACTTATGGGGAATAGAATTGTCCAGAGAGGCTATAATGAGAAAACCATTAATAAAGAAGTGCTTAAGCTATCTAACATGGAAAAAAATTTAACATCTGTATTTAAACATGATGAGGAAGGTGCAAAAGGAACAGTCCCTTTAAGATTTATTATCACATTTGGTACTAATACTTATAAATTACGTGGTATTATTAATAGCTACTGGCATATCCTGAAAAATGACCAATTTTTTGAAAGTTATCTCACAGAATACTGTATGTTTGGATATAGGAGGGGTAGAAATATAGGGGAATCACTTGCGTGGTACAAAAAGATGGAAGATAAAAAATCAAAAATTAATATTATAAAAGGGTGCAATCCATGCGGTAATTGTATATACTGTAAGATTATTTTAAAAACAAAATCTTTTACCTCTGTTAATACACCTAGGGTATATGATATACAACAGCTAATAACCTGTTGGACAGAATGGATGATTTATATGGCAGTATGTCAGTGCAGGGCTTCAAAGGTTCATAGGTTCATAGGCAGGTAATAGGCTATCTGCCCAGGGGCATTTATAAGCCTAGCCAGAATGTGTTGGCTTTCGCCTCCCTTTTAAATTAGTTTCCTGGGCCTCTGTTTAGCTGGGCCACTGAAGTGATCCCAGGGGTAAATTTACAATTTCCCATCCACTCATCAAGATTTCTCTTGAAGATAGTCAGTGAGGGGCTTTGCCTAACATAAACTGTGATTCTATTCCAGAGCGAGGGAAGTCTTTGGGACAGGAATATATCCCTCCAGCATGTCCTGTTTATTGTTGTGCTGAGGTTTAATTCACTGGAGCATGTGGCTCTAAAGATTTGGTTTTCTTGAGGTGGAGCATGTCCATTAATTCCATGTTGGACATGGCCTTAAACGTCAGGCAGAGATCACCTCTGAGCAGGCGGTAAGCAACCGAGTAGAGCTGGAGTTTCTTTAGTCGAGCTGCATAGGGCATCTGTTTGAGGCCCATAATCCTCTTGGTGAGGTATTTCTGTGGTCTTCCCAGCTGTTGCAGGCGTCAAGTAAGTTACATTCCAAATGGGGCATTGTACTCTATTATCGGCCTAATGAGTGATGAGTAGAGGGGCACAATGACCTCTCTTGATCTAGAGGTGAACCCTTTCATGATTAGGTGGGCTACATAGAAGGAATTTCTAACCACTTTGGCAATGTGATTATCAAAGGAGAGGTTGCTATCTACTTGGGTCCCCAGGTCCCTAATTACATCTTCCATACTTAGTGGATTACCACATATGTGATAATTCATGGGCACTTTGTTTTTTCCAAAGGGGATGACTATGCATTTTTTGGCATTTAACTTGAGGCCATGGTTCTGACACCAGGTATCTGTCTCTGTAAGACCCTTCTGGAGGATGTCTGTGTCAGTTGGAGAGTCAGTTATGGCCCCCAGTTTGCAGTCATCTGTGAACTTGGTCAGCCATAGTCCTCCCATGCTTGCCTGTACCTCAGAGAAGTATATACCGAACAGGAGGGGTCCCAGGACCGAGCCCTGTGGGACACCACTTGTAACTGGCTTAGAGTCGGACATGGCACCCACAACTCTGACCATGTGTGTTCTATCCGTGAGCCAGTTGGCAACCCATCTCATGACATAGGAGTTAATGTTCAAGCTGGTGAACTTATCTATGATGCAAGAGTGGGGAATGGTGTCGAAGGCCTTAGCGAGGTCCAGGTAGGCTGTGTGAACTACCGTTCCTTCATCAAGTTTCCTTGGTAACTGTTTCAAAGAAGTCAACTAGGTTTAGGAGGTAGGATCTGCCTTTAACAAAGCTGAATCAGGTAGGGTCCAGTGTCTGGAGGTTCCCAATGTCTCTGTTTATGAGTTCCATGATGATTCGCTCCATAGCTTTGCAGACCAGGCTAGACAGGCTTATACGGTGATAGTTCCCGGGTTCTGTTGTGGCACCACTTTTGTGGAGCGGGATGACTGTTGCTGTACACCATTCCTTGGGTACATAGCCTGTGGTAAGGCTGAGTTTGAACAGTGAATTTAGGTGAGGGTTTAGTTCCTTTTGGAGCTTGTGTAAGACGGAGCCTGGGATACCATCCGGTCCCATTGATGCTGTGTTTTTAGCTTTGGAGAGGGCTGTTTTTAACTGCATGTCTGTGATGTCTGGGGCTCTGCATTCTTCTGGGATGGACACAGGCCCTTTTGGGGGTGAGGGGGGTGAAGTTTGCACTGAACCTGTCAGCCAGGATGTTGGCAATGTCAGTTGGTCCAATGTATTTTTTGCCATTTTGCACTAGCTCAGAGCATATCTGAGAGTTGCCACCTAGATTCTTGACATAGCTAAAGAAGGCTTTGTGGTTATCTTTAGTGTCTTTGGCAATTTTTCTTTCGAAACTGGCCTTGGATGATTTTATGAGGGATCATAGTTTCTTGCTAAAATTGATCACTGATGCCTTTCCTTTTTGGTATTTTGCTGTATCATGTAATAGTTTCCTCCTTCTGTTGTATAGCTTATTTATGGCCAGGGACCACCAGACTGGTTTCCTCTTTTTGGAGGAGTGAGTCTTGGTTTTACTTGGGATGGCTCGATCCATGCATTCCTGTAGATGTTAATAGAATGCATTTGTAAAGGATTCTGTGGTTTGAGCAGCATTATCCTTTAGCAAGGGGGCTTTAAAACTTTCCACCTCGGTCTTGAGAAGTGTGAAGTTGGCTTTTGAAAAGTTTTTCACAGTGGTTTCCTTGACTGGGGGTGGGGTCAGGATGTGGATGTCCAGTGTGATTACTTTATGATCTGATCTTACCAGCGAGGGGTTTACCTCTGGTGTGGAGCACTGATCCCCCATGTTGGTGATGATCAGGTCCAATATGTTGTCACCTCTTGTGGGCGTGGTGACCAGCTGTTCCAGGGTGTTTGAGTTTATAAACTCTAGGAAGCGTTGGGCAAAGGAGTTTGTACTTGAGTAGTTATCCCAGTCAATGTTTGGGTAGTTGAAATCTCCCAATATCATGGTGTTAGGTAGGACCTTTATATTTTCCGATGTTCTCAGGAATGCTGAGTGGGGGTCCTGAGACAAGGTAGGTGATCTGTAGCAAGCTACAATCTGAAAAGCAGCTTTGCCCACTGTTAGTTGCACATGTATGGTCTCCGAGGCCTTCTGCTGTGCTACTTACCTGGAGGTGTGGGTATCCTTTATAAAAATAGATACACCCCCTCCTTTTGTATTTCGGTTTGGGTTCTGGGGCTGAAAGGTATGGTATGAGTTGTAGCCTGGTAGTGCTGGGGTGCTCTCTGGAGCTTTGAACCAGGTTTCTGTTACTGCACAGATATCAGTTTGTTCCATGCTAAGGAGTGTCTCGAGTGCATGCATTTTGGGGTTTAGACTTCTGGCATTGAGTAGCATTACCCTCAGTTTCTGGTTACTTGTGTTGTTTATGGAGGTGGGTTTGTCTTTTGAGCCTTGCCTAAAAAAGACACTATGGGGGTGGCAAGAGCCTTGGCCAGTATCCGAAAGCCTAAGGGTGACAGGTGCAAGCCATCTCTGGTGAAGCAGAGTGGCTTGTCGAGCATGTCGTCCCAGGCTGACAGACACTGGATCCCCTTTGAACGATACCAGTAGCTTAGCCAGTTGTTAAAACTGATCATTTATTCTTTGTACTGTGGCATAATTCTTGGGGAGGGCAAGATGCTACTCAGGGTCAGAGTCATACCGGCCTGGGCTACATGATCAGAGAGTTCCTCTATGTCTCTTTTCATGTATTCTAGGGAGGTACGTCTCAGGTCATTCACACCATGTACAATGACAGAGTCATATTTGTACTTGTTTTGGAGTGACCTGAGTGCTTGTGTTATGTGATGGATCCTGGCACCTGACAGGCAGCTTACAGTAACCTTCTCCTTGTTCAGTCTAGTGAGTGGACCGTCAGTGTGCCTGACAATAGAGTCACCTATTACTAGTGTATAGGTTGTGTTGTTATGCCTTAAGGGCTGTGGCTGCATGGCACACTGACTTGTGAAGTATGTGATATGTGGTTGTTGTTTGAGGGTGGAGGTTGCTTGGATGTCTCCTTTGGAGGTCTCTGCTGCTTAGACAGATTTTTATTTAGAGCCTCCGAGTATGTTTTTGTGTATTTATGTGTGTTGTTTGCTGGTGCATGTATGACTGTTTTATTTGAGACTGGAAGTGTGGTGCAAGTGTTTCCCTTCTCCTCCCAATTGGCTGTTCCAGCCTTGGGTTGAGAGAGCTTGGCCTCCAGTTTGGCTGTATAGTTGCTTCTCTCACATACATTTGTGTTTGTTGGAAGGAGGAGAGGGTTGTCTGTGTACATGAGGCAATTGTAACATTGCCTCAAGATTCTCAGATTCACCAGCTGGACTGGTGAGTATACCTGAAACTGCCCTTTGGACATGCCTGTATGGGTAAATGAACTGTTTTACTGATTGTCCGGTAGGGACGAATAGGGAGCCTTGTCCTACTGTATAGTAAAAGGGGAGGTGTAGTGTTAGCGTTTATTAGTGTAAAAGGAAAGTTAGAGTGCTTAATTTGAGAGTTTGACTAGTTCTAAGGGAAAAATTAAAGAGCAGACTTCGTCTAGCCTGGAATAGTTTAACCCTAGCTAACCAGCACTGCGCAGTGCGCAAAACCGTGCAAATGCGGGTTTTAAGGCAGGGAGATGAAAGAGATAGGAATTAGCCCAAAATGGCCAATAAACTACTAGTTGCTGGGCTGAGACCACTCCTCCAGGGACAGATAGGCTGCTCAAAGCTCTCCACTCTCATTGGTTAACAGAGAAACTTCCTCCTATCCAAGTAAGGATATGGGCAACACAAGATCTTATACCACAGCCCTGAATTCAGCAGAACCTGAAAACTGGACTAGATTAGCTTAGAAAAGGTGGGAAACAAGAATATATATATTTTTTTTAAGCAGAGGATACAATAAACTTTCACAAAAACAACTTTAAATGCTTATAAGTTATGTGTTTCTTTGATAGTATGAATAATAACAAAAATGGGTTAATGTATTTATTTATTTAGGTAAATAGATAATATGTTTTATAATAAATTAATAATTTTGGGCTGCACTGAAGTTTATATGCTTGTAATTTGCTGTATTTTCTATAATGTATGGTGCATATATTTAAAAATAGGGTTTGTACCTTTAAAGGAGATATATTTAAAGTGTTCTGTTGATGCACTTGGTATTTTCCACTAATGATGCCTAAAGGGTGAAACCGGTTTGGAGTTATGTTTTTTCTCACTGTCTGCAAGCCAATAAAGTAACTTTGGAAATCTCTCTGCCTTTGAATTTTATCTATATTTACAACTGGTTGTGCTGGAATTACAGTTTTGTTTAAATATATATATATATATATATATATATATATATATATATATATACGTGTGTTTGTGGATATATGTATCTATGTTCAATGGGATAACACATTATCATGAGTTTAGTGTGCATATGGCAGTGGTAGGTTGCTGTTCAGTGCATGCAATTGCAACTGGTGCATGACTGGTAGAGGAATGTAAAGCACTTGTGCTCTCACATTGCTAGATATTGCATAGGGTTAGTGGTTAACCATACTGTAATAATATGTGTTGATAATGTGCTCTCACTTTGCTGGATATTGCATGGAATTAATGGTAAGCCATACTGTAATAATATGTGTTGATAATATGTGACCAAGCATTGTATAAGTATGTAGACCATAAAACCTAATAGTGAAACTCTATGATGATAATCAGTTTTGTATTGGTACTCAGCTTAGGCATGTCACAAACATTAATTTGCATATTACCTATGAGTCTTTGCCACATAGCTATAATGTTCTAATACTATAATTTCTCTGTTAGAGCCAAGGATTCCCAGCTTAGGGATATACAACTGTTATTATGGGATACCTTCCACATACTTCAGAGTTATACAGTGCAATCACTGCATGTATAATGTACACTGATAATACCTATATTGTCATTAATGAACCTGGTGAATTAATTTTCTAGGGCTGCACTTATCCTTAGTAGGGTTATTTGTTATACATAGTTGAATGATGTGTGTTAAATTCTGCTTTATGCACACTAATTGGCTTGCAGATATTGTGTTGCCTTGTATTCCAGGTTTTATTCTTTCATTTAGCTATGCTTGTTGCCGGGCTAATTTAATTAACTGCAACTATACATTACAGCAGAAACATCTGCATATCACTCATCATACATAAACATTCTTAGGGAGTTAATAAAAAAGAAAGTAAATGTTATTATACTCTGAATACACATTAGGATTCACTTTTGTTAACAGAGTGTGAATTGTACGTGTATCTAGCAAGGACTAATGAGTAATATGCAAATAATAATTGAACTCAGTGCTATTACTTTTCTGCAATTAGATATAAGTGAAGTATAAATTACAACATATTTACTTTACTATATTTATTTACTTGCTAACATGCTTACTTTGTAATTGGGTAGGCGGACTGGTCCAGAGGCCCTTTTCAGTTTTGAACTGTCTGTCAAAATAACTTGAGTTAAAAAGGCAGAGCAGGTCTCAAACAGTACAGAACTAGAACTCAAATTTTTCCTGTCATAATTAGTGGGTCTATATTAGTTCGCAAAATGTTATTTCTGCAAACACCTATTCATCAACCCCTAATCAGTGAAAATCAGATCAGCGATTCACTGAATTTACTAAGGACAATGAAATAGTTGCCTGAAGCACAATGGACCAACTTGTAGTTGAATCAAACCCACCCAAGTGGGGGGCTTTGCACCCCACACCGCCTGATGTGGGGGGCTTTGCCCTTCACCCCCCCAACTATATATGCCACTTCTGAGATCACACTACAGTGGAGAAAAGGGCAAAGTTCTGTAGTTGTCCATTGTGCTTCTGGAAACTATTTTGTTGCCCTTAGTAAGTTCAGCAAATCACTGAAGCAATTTTCTCTGATTACAGGTCGATGAATAGGTGTTCACCGGAATAACATTTTGGCAACCTAATGTAGACCCATAATTAGTAAATAAGTGACACCATAATAGCATAAAAGTTCAAAGATGTGTTTACACCAATCTTTAGCAATCTTTAGCAAGCACACTTCTCCAATTTTCCCACAAAAACTAAAAACATAAAGGCAAGCAGCTACCCAGAACATATTTTAATGTTACAATATTAATTTCACATGTGGTTACAGCACTAATTAGTAAAAAGAATGCATGTTGAAAATTGTATTACTTGTGTAATGCACCTGCCGTCAGTACGTTGTGTAGCACACATCTACTGTTATGTAATTGTATGCAACAAGTCTCATGAGTACTTGATTAATATGTCAACCACAACTGTGAGTGCTATTTTCCAAGTTTCCTACTCATATAACTACATTTTACCAAAATAACAAAGCCAGTTATAATAATATGTGATAAGGGGAAAAGCAGATTCTGGCACTGTTCAGGAGAGATACATGAGTATATTGTTAGAGTTTCAAAATCAGTCATATTGTTACATATATGAATCATTTGCATCTTGTTGTTACTCACTGCCTCACATGGTACACTGTGCAATACTACACACAAGTGGCCATACTGCTCAGACTACTGCATACTACCACATTACAGCTGTGTAAGCAGGCATGGCCATACTGCACAGTATCTAACTGCCACTGATATTCTACACATACCCAAAAAGTTCAGGTTTCTGCAACTCTCTATCACTCTCCCTCTCTCTCTCTTGATATGTTTTGCATTTTGTGCACATACCTCTGCATTGTTTTTCTTTTCTTTTCTTTTTGTAAATCCATGGAGGTTACTTGAGTTGGGTTGATTTTTATGTTCACAAGTTTCTTCTAAGGCCTCCTTTGCCCAATAGCACAGTCATCCATTGTGTCTCGGATGACATACTCCTCTGTGACAGGGTCACCAGCTGAGAGCAGGAGAAGAGTGAGCCTGGAAGCTACCACTAATAGTCATATAAGAAGGCTTGAAAAAAATGCTTGGATTTACCACCATATGCTGGTATCATTCAGAAGATGACTGTGATCTATTAGGTATGGACTCCTGGTTACGTGCGTCCCTGCCCCCTCTTGCAGTCACAATACCCCCTCATGTCAAGCCTATTCAAGAAGTCCAGCTGCCATTCATTTTCTGATCTTGATCAAGGCTGAAGACCACAAGGACCTCATTCAAACACAGGTGAGCAGGCATAGCATCATAATTACTTTCCCCTGCCAGCTCTTACTGCATAAATGCTGTGCTGCATAAATGAACCCTTATATGGATCAGTGTCAGGTCTTCATCCCTCTACACCAATGTAGATGGCTTTCTTTGCAAGATTTGCAGACCTTAACTCATACTATTTGATCAGTGAGTGTTTGCAAATATTGGCACTTCATTGGCAAGCTACACATTTTGCAGATGAGACCATTCTGAAACATTGTATACTAATGAGGCCAATTAGTGAATGGAATTTGAGAGCTAAATATGGTAGCTAATACGGCATACACATCTGCAGTATTCTGATGCACACACATATCTGGGATTATTACCTCTACATACATAGGTAGTGCAGTTGCCTGATACTGTAGAAAATCTACTTATGTATTATATCATATCCTCTTAGCTGTATCACCTTTTTAAGTTTGCCTTGTATATGTACATGACTATAGTGCTCCTGATGTGTTGCTGAGGAATACTTTTGCAAGGAAAATGCAAGTGGTATATTGTGGTATTCCCTGTACTTGTGAGGCTTCCATTGGAAACTGTTTAATGTAGATGGCAATTCTTCCACTGTAATACAAGTTGTGTTCACCTATTGTGAGTATCAATGCAAATTTTTCATACTTTTTGACATGTTTCATATTCTTGGCATAGATAGCTGTTTGCCATCCACAATTGACCATGATGGACAATATGCCTCATACTATTACCATCTGCAAGGAGTTACATATATACATGTCTTTGGAGAAAAGCAAAGTGAAACACTATGATGTTTACATAGTATATATTTTTCTCTTCTCTTCTATATCTGTATCTATATATCTATATCTATATCTACATATATCTATACCTATTTCTATATCTATATCTACATGTATCTATCTGTACAGAGAGAGAGATAGATACATGTGTTTTGTGTGTGTGTGTGAGTGTGTGTGTGTGTGTGTGTGTGTGTGTGTGTGTGTGTGTGTGTGTGTGTGTGTGTGTGTGTGTGTGTGTGTATGCATGTGTGCATGTCTACATATAACCACACTGTAAGCAAAGCCAGCATACATTCCATTAATGTGCTGAAAATAATAAGTCTTATTAGTTTTACAATTCATGTGCTGTCAGACATGAATATTGCTTGTTATATCACTCCTTTATTATTCCAAAAAACTTTGGAGTATAGATGTGTAAGATTTGATGGAATCCCACTTTTGTATATATATATATATATATATATATATATATATATATATATATATATATATATGTGTGTGTGTGTGTGTGTGTGTGTGTGTATATGTATATATATATATATATATATATATATATATATATATATATATATATATATATATTTGGTCTACCTGAAAACACCGAAAGTGCACAACGCCGAAGACGAGAGCACCAACACCAGAAGATCGACAACGGAGAAGACCGACAGTTGAGAATCCCAACGCTAAGAACACCGACATGTTAAGGTAAGTGTGCAATAGGAACGGACATTAGGGTCAGGGTGTGCTAAGGTAAGTGTGTGATAGTGACGGACGTTAGGGTAGGGTGCGGGTCAGGTAAGTGTGCGATAGTGATGGACTTTAGGTTTAGGGGCAGGTTAAGTGAGTTAGGGTTAGGGTGCAGGTAAGGTAAGTGTGCAATAGTGACAGAGTTAAAGGTTAGGAGTGGATTAAGTGAGTTAGGGTTAGGGTGCAGGTAAGGTAAGTGTGTAATAGTGACGGACCTTAGGGTTAGGGTTTGGGTTAAGGTTAGTGCATAGATAGTTGTGCATGTAAGGTTTAGTGTAGGTTTGTAAGGTTTTTGGTGTGCTTGTGTTGTGTGTGTGTTTTTCGGGAAAGGTATTTGTTTTGTTGATTGTTGGGATTTTGGTTTGTCGGGCATGTGAAGTTTCGTGTTTTTGAACATTCTTTTTTGTCGTTTTTTTCATGTCAGTTATTTTGTTGTCAGTGTTTTGGCATGTCGGTGTTATCAGGTAGACCCATATCTATATATATATATATATATATATATATATATATATATATATATATATACATGTAGCCATAATGTAAACAAAGACAGCATACACACCATTAATGCAGTGGATAAAATGTGTCTCACCAATTTTACAATTTATGTGCAAATCAGTCATGAGTATTGCTTGTATGTTGCACCTTTATCTAGTCTATAAATGTTAGTAAAAGGCAGTGCAATACCTTTGAGACTATCACCCTTAGTTTCATATTGTTTAAGTTTCTATGCAATCTGGTTGCAGAACTGGATTACTTTTATTTGGATATTTTTTTCTTTCCCTGTCTTTCTCATAATATGATTTGTGTTGCAGAAGATTTTGTTCTTCCACTTGCAGCTCCTGATATAAATGATTTAGTAAGTTGTTTGCTGTCTGCCCCCACCCCATTTCTCCATTCCCTTAAATTTTTTCCATGTTGGCCAAACATCATCCTCTGTGTGGTACTCTCCACCCAGCTTCAAACTCTTTCCTTGTTCTCCTGCTAATTTCATTATCAAAAGTCCTTCATTCCTTTCCAGTTTTAACAACCTCCAACATTCCCCTTTACCTCTTTCATCTCTGTGTGACAAACTCTGTACCCCCATTCATAGTTGCACCCATTAAAGCGATGCTTCTGGGTCAGTGCTTAGGGTAAATGTAACTTGTTCTCTGTTGAAGCATTATACAGTAGTCATTGGCATTGAGTGAGTAGATGTAATATACCTTTTTTGTATAATTTATCCCTGCAGAAGTCTATAGCAAGGAATAATGAGACAGAGTTTGAAAGATAGCTGTGGACAGCGTAGCACGCTGAGGGAAGACCTCAGCTGATCAGAAGTGGATGCAATTTCAAAACATATGCTTAAACAAGACCAAGTAATTATCTATTCACCATATCATAATTTGGACTCCACTAGTGACCTCCAGATCCCAAAACACAACCGGTGCACACAACGCAATTTAAATGTGACACAGTACTCTGCAGACAGCTTTCTGAACGCAATCGATGGAGGCCATATGTGTGTAATTTTAATGCTGCTGTATTCCACAAATTCCTAGGTAATCCTGCAGTTTCTGCAAACCTAAAAAAAATGCAACCAGCATTTAATGCACTATAGCAGGCTGAGGTATTACAAGACATAAAAGTGGATGATTTGTAAAAGTGTTTCAGGAGACAGCCAGCCAGGTGTTGAGCCCGGCTGCAGTTAAGCCAACTCTCTGAGCAGGAAATGATAGATAGATAGATAGATAGATAGATAGATAGATAGATAGATAGACAGATAGATAGATATTAGATAGAAAGTTGGGGCAGGCTGTGTGCATTCTTTAGGGTAACCCAATACAAGAAGATACAAAAGTGTGCCCGAGTTTGGGTATACTGGCCTCTCGAATATTTCAATGGATATGGGAGATGCTGTAGGAGTGTCCCAGACAGCTGCCAGTTGCATTCTCTCACAGTTCCTGGTAGCAATATCAATGTGCACCAATGTGAATGAATAAATCCAGTTCCCAACAACACCCATAGAGTGCAGGACTGTCATCCAACAGTTCTATACCATTGTCAACATCCTCTGTATCCTCAGTGTAACAAACTGCACCCATTTCCCAATCAAAACCCCAGCTGTACCTGATGGTAAACAATACATCAATAGAAAGGGGTGGCCATCACTCAATTATCAGGTGGTGTGCTCTGCAGACAACCACATTACTAATATCATGGCAGCACACCCTGGTAGTGTGTGTGATGCAGCAGTTTGGAGAGAAAGTGCTCTGAGGAATGCTTTCCAGCATGCTGAAATATTGGAGGGGCACCTACTAGGTAAGTACATGACCAATGATATACTATAAGCAGTAGTCAAACATTGCAACAGGAAGCACAATGAACAAATATTCCTTCTTATTCCCTTAAAAACAGATGACTGTGGTTATCTACTAGAGCCTTGGTTAATGACAACATACAAAGCCCCATCAACCTTTGCTGAGGATGCATATAACAGAGCAAACAATGGGACACAAAACACCATAGAGAGTGTGCTTGGCATGATGAAAGTAATATTCAAATGTATGGACACATCCTGAGGTCCACTGCAATATACACCAGAAAAGACATCATAGATGGTCTTGCACAACATGATAACGTGAAAACATGGTGGCCTACCAGCTGCAGGTGTGAGTGACCTAACCCAAGAACCCCAAATGTTTAATGCTGAGCTATCATAGGTGATCAGGAGGACATGGGGTGAGAAGAAATATGCATGGGTGAACGAGGATGTAGACATATGACCTAGTTCAGGCAACACGGCAGCATCTAACACATGCCTTTGACATGATAATCCACATGTACAAATGCACACAGACTAAACAGTGATGTTCGTGTGTTGCCTCACAACAGGAGCATAGAGCACAACTAATAAAAAGAAAACATTAGTTGTCCACATTGAGTATCATACACAGCAGAAGTATATGAGTTACCTGTAAGACCATATGCACACAACTCAGCAAGGAATACATCTGGATGTATACAGAAGAAACCTCATCACAGGAAGTCCCTCTGCAAGGTACATCACCAAATAGGACCAAGCTGGCATATGTGTGGCACATGGGAGGTGTTATTGTAAAGGTAAGATATTGTCATAGAGATAACTTGCTTGGGAAAGCATCCACAAAATAGCCAGTACCACAGGAAATCTAGGCCCATGCAGTGTATGGGACTATATCAACACAAACACAACCTAAATGCAGGGGATGTACACAAACAGTGATGCCTCACGCATAGACAAGCATAGTGATGCGTAACAGTGATATACAACAAATGAAACAGCAAACAGCAGCATGAGTAATGACAAACTTCCCAAGGACCAGCTGAAAAAAAAAAAACTATCACAAGTCACACATCACATGCCTGAAATGGAATGTCGCACATAAAGCAATGTTTCAATGATATGTTAATGTCAATGTTATTGCTGCAACATGGCTGAGTTACAGGTAAGAATACATTCCATCATGCAGTGAGTACATATCAACCATGGAACATGCAGCATCATTTGTGAAACAGCAACATAGGTGTATACACATGTGGAATCAAATAGAAATGGGAAGGCACACATGAGAACTACATGTCAGCATGAGGAATAAAATGGAAGCTTGTTCAAAGAAGTGCATTCAGTGCTGAGGGTGAGGCATGCACCATGTTAAAATGTCAAAAGTAGCACATATATGCATACAGATGCATATCCGTGATGCATACAGGAATGGCAGACAACAAAGAAATGTATAATGTAGTAATCAGTGCTGGATGACAAAGATAGCATGCTGTTAATTGTAAAATGTCCCTTCTGTTATGTTTTGACATCTGGAAGACAGGATGATATGTACATCTTAGAGATTATATAGGGTTCACATATGGGTATGACAATGTTTAAAGCATATGTCGAATGTCTCGTCTCTCATTCACAGTGCATAGCTATGCAAAACACTCTGTGTCGTGTTTGCCACTGTTATGTACTGATAATCAGAGTGAAAATGAAAAGCATGTCTGAATAGATGATCCATAGGCCTTAGCTCTTCAGCAGACATGTGCTCAGCTATCAATCCATTCCACAGGTTTGAACATGTCACATATGCAGAGGTGGGATATGAATCTATGTCAGTAGAAATCATAACAAACAAGAGCCAAACACAGCTTCAGTACTATAACAATACTGTTGCCACGGTTACACACACTATCAATTCTACCTTAAGAATTAGGTTGCATCACAGATATTAATACAGTGACAGACAGCATCACAAATGAGAGTGTCATGATATGGAACAGAACACACCTACTGAAACGTATACATAAACAAGGCAATAAAACATCAGCATATGAAAATGACCTGTTAAACAGTCATGCTACATGTCACTACAAGAAACAATGTAAATGCTAAGCTAATGTTCTCTAAATCCCATTGAATGCAATCACAACTGCTACTACTATATGATTAAGCATCAGAGAATATCTGTAAATCAGGCCCTGAATATACAACTTGCACACAACCCTGTAAGTCATCAATCTCCACAAACGTACATTAGACATTATCAGTTAATCTGCAATAACTACAGATATATGAGGATCCCATCCATATCTGTAGTTCACTGGGACTACTTTGTTCATAGCCATACAACTGTATATGGAAAATTCTCCTTGTTAGTGATGGATATGTACCAGTATGCATGCATGTTGTTGAAGTCTACCCCCATCATTTAAGTGATAGACAGACTGTAATACAGAGAATTTCACTTAAGATATGCATGAAAATACATTCAGTAGTTTTGCACAGCATAATGTGAACTTAGGTAAGTGATAATAGAACTGTATTCCACCACAGCAATGCAAGTAAGTGACATCTTACCTTTGGAAGTTAGATCTCATTCAGCTATACCCCACAGTCAGGTTAGATATGCACACGCAGCTTTTACGTACCATTTGTACCATACACAATAATGAGGTTCATTAGCATTCAGTGTTTTGGAATCTCATTAGTGCACGTCTACACAAGTTCTCAAATCTCGATGCATTAACCAATAGTTCAGTGTAACAGTGCTCACTGTAACTGCCTAATATGTATCAGTAAATGTGAATATTTGTAACATGTGCCTGATGCCCTTAAACAGTCTGCCACCATCCAATATGTCCTAACTTTAAAATGTAATATACTGATGCGTATTTTTAGCATACCATTACTACCTGTGAATTGAGCGGGACCACAGTTAGCATTTTTTTAAACCGTTCTAAATAAGGCTTCTACAACCACACCGAGGATGTCAACCAAGAGTAGGCTTTAGTGAGTCTGGGTGCCAAGCTGGACAGACAAGAACATGATGCAAATGATTACTGTCTATGCTGGACATGACCAGAGGATATGAGCACACCACAGAAACTTTGTGATAATCGACATCTGGAACCACATAGCGAGAGAACACCACAAATTAACTGGAATCTACTGAACTGTTGTGCAGTCAGCCACCACTATGGTGACCTATACTGGAGGGACAAAAAGGATCTTAGCCAGAGGGTTGCAGATGTCCAACACCAGCTACCTGATGCCTATAAGTTACATACTTAACATCTTAATACCTACATTATTGTGTGCGTATGTAGTAAGCATATGTGCTTAGATGATGCATCATGTTTCAGTGTTTATCTGTGATAATAATAGTAATTTACATGAAAGAATAAATTTTAACCATTAAAGTTTACGTTCTCATGTTGATGTGTACTGAAGTTATCCACAAATATACTGGGCCAATGCACACATTATGCAGAAATGTCTATTACACCTGCCTATTAATACAGACTTCAAACATTCTATTATGACTGTTATTCCATAAGATATGCTTTTAAAACATGTAAATACATGTAATGTCCATTAGTTCAACCAGTTAAACAATGTGATAAAGGGAATGTTTTGCTGATGTGTGGGTTCAAATCCTAGTGTATCCTATTTTGGAGAAATTCTTGGCAGTAATTCATTTAATATTGCAGATCACATATGGTAGATGTATTATTGCTTGGTAACTCATACGGTGCATATTTTTACACATTTAGCATGGCCATGGTGCATTGATGCCTACAGCACTTAGGCCGCAGATGACAACACATTTCTCTGTTATCCGCAAAGCTTCTAGAAACATCATATAGTATACTGATATATGTGTGAATGCTGAGTAATACATAATACATACATTAGTTAACTCTAAAGATTAAATTTCACTACAATCTTTTCTAATCCATTTCTTCTTTCATTAGTTTAAAGAATGTAAGAACAATGCAGGTCATCATGGCTGAAATATGCGAGTCTTGCAAACACAATGCAAGAACAGGAAGTGTGGGTCTGCAGTTCTTGTACTGTGTTACAGCTGTATATAGAGTATTTGACTGCCCTCCTACCTACTTTGCAAGTGTACGTTTCAATCCCACAGTTGTGCACTAACTCCTTTAATGGCTATTTATGTGTTTAAACTACAGATGAATTTTTTTCTTTCAAACTATGAAAATTAAAATTCATTGTGCTGGTACATGTTAGTTTTCTACTGTTGATGAATGAACATTTCATCTTTGCAGACTTTCCAGAATATATTGAATTTCAATATATGTGTACAATGATGTACTTGTGTTTCCTTTACACATGGATATGACTTATGGCTATGTGTGCTTAACTTTTACTCATGTGGTTAATGTACTGTGAAAACTAGTTGGGTATAAATGACAGTACTGCATGTAAACATGCATCTCCTTTGTGAGAATGAAGATATCACAAATCTTAAATTATATATATTGGATGCCTGAATTGTTATAGCTGAGGGGTATTGCTGTAAGCAATGTGGTGATATACAATTATAATTATGTAGATTTGTTTTTTGAATCCCACTGCAGACATTATATACATCATGGGCCAGCTTGAATATTCTTACACAGGCATGCCTGTGTTGCAGAAAATCTGTTATGAGAGGTAGGGTCTTTGTTCATATAAGCACACAAATTTATGTTTGGCTAAAATATATATGTATGCACATTTCCATATAATACAACAAATCCATGAAAAGCTACAAATATAGGTATATCTATTGACCTATATATATATATATATATATATATATATATATATATATATATATATATATATATATATTGCATATGTACATACAGGAAGATTACAACATTCAGGTATCATTCATCAAATGCATCTATAAACATTTTTATTTATTATTTATTTATTATTAATAAACACAACATTAAGTTCAGCATACAATAACTGTGTATATTTGTATGCCTTTGCCCACAGCTAGTTATATAGATATATGTGTTTATGTATATGTGTATGTCATAGATAGAACCCACAGTGCGAAAGTAGCAGAGACTGCACATTTGTTTGTGTGTATATTGCTTTACCTGCATATTCACAAATATACGGTGCTTGACTTCCATCACTTCTTGTGATTCTAGCAAAAAGTAGGGTTCTAGTTTATAGTGTGAATATAGGTGAGAATTGTACTTGGTCTGCCACCAACACAAAGATTATAAGTCAATAGACACATATTTAACAACAGAATAGACAGGCTATACAAACCATAAACTTCACCAAGAACCACTGCTATATATACAAGCTGTCAATTGCACACTACCACATGCAAGCATGTGAACATGGCCACAGACCCACACATAGTCCTTATATGTATCACATTTAGGTTGTGCCAACAAACAGCACATACCCTCAATGTAAGAAAAAGATTATTATACAATGACTGGCCATTAATATTCGAAAATGAGCACACTGATTGGCCAGCCCAACCAGCGTGCTCATTTTAAATCCCAGAATATACCAACAGAAAAAGGTCCAGTCACCTGGGCTTCTTTCCGTTAGTATATTCCATAACTTGTTTTTTTTTTTTTTACAAAAAATAAAAAAAGAATCTATAGTCCAGACTCCGGACATACCAGAGAGGCAGCATGGAAGAAATACAAAGAAAAGCAGGTACATTATTTAAAACTAAATATATGCACCTGATTTTCTTTGCATTTCCTTCATTCTGTCTCTCTCTCCTACCCCTAATGTAGCCAAAACTTTTTTTTTATAAAAAAAAAAAAAAAAAAAAAAAAAAAAAACAAGCATGGAGCAACGGAGACTTTCTTTTCTCCGTAGCTTCCTTTTCAAAGCATTGATGTACTAGGTATGAGTGGGAAAGTAGATCCTATATGCATGCACAGTACATCAAAACAAGGCAGCACGATGCCGCCAGCCATGCAAGAACAGTACAGTGCCATTATACAAAGATATTATTCAAGAAAAGTAAGTATTTTTTTCTTAAATAATGTCATTGTATAATAGCAATAACCAACTCCATGGTTGTGGTATATTGAAATTTACCTACGATTGGCTTTAATTAATCATTCTGGCCTTGCCCTCATGATTAAACCACACCAACCATGGGTAAATCTTCAATATACCACACCATGTCGTCAATTATTGCTTAAATAA
Source organism: Protopterus annectens (assembly GCF_019279795.1). Classification (NCBI taxonomy): domain Eukaryota; kingdom Metazoa; phylum Chordata; order Ceratodontiformes; family Protopteridae; genus Protopterus; species Protopterus annectens. The sequence continues at coordinate 823,011,988 of NC_056728.1, read as the reverse complement.
TACATCTTATAACATTTCCATTAAATTATGTGCACCTTAATGTTATTCACAATAAATCACTATGCATTACATGTACCTTGCAAATGCATCATGAGAAGTCTGGCAGAACATTAGCATAACTGAATGTCAAACCTGAAAAATGAAATATGTTAATATTACTTCTGTAGACATAAAAGTGGAAAATAATAACACATACCTCTCTTTCTCTCTTTCTCTCTCTCTTTCCACTGTACTGGTTTAGTTTCAGTGTTGTTTCAAAATTGTAGAACTGCACTCTAATTGTTTGTGCAACTCTGCTACCTTACATACAATTTTCTGTTGTTATTGTGCCACAAGCCATTCCTTTATTTATGTTTCTGAGGTGTTGCATGGTGTGCTCATGACTGTCAATCGAGTTTTTTCATATTTTCAAGTTTGCATGTAGGCATACTACAAATGTTTAGAGTGATATACTGTATTTGTTAAGGAAATTGTATGTGAGTGTGTCATGCACATACTTTCTAGCTATAACATGCTGTTCTGTGCTTTTCACTGTGTGCAGTTGTTTGGAACCATCAAATTCCATTCTGATTATTTCATGTAATGATGTCACCCATTAATCATGTTGCATTGCTTATCTCATTTGCATAGCAATTTGAACTGAAATATTGATTGGTAATATTAAACATACTTTTACTACAGATATTTTACTCATAATTTGTCAGTTTGAAACATTAGTTGCACATAATACAGCATTTATAGTTTCAGTTTTAATGTTATATTGGAACCTCAGCATAACTGTGTGAGACACACATTGAGTAATGAATAAAGGCACTGTGCTGGAATAATTTTTAGTTTGTTTGAAAGATATTGATGTAGGTTTATCTGGGAAGAGGTGTACTGTAGAAAAATAGGGCAAAAAAAATTTGTTCCTAGCTTAGTGATCGTGGTTTCTTATGGTGGAAAAAATTGCTGGAGTTGTATCTTATTTCATTTGTTCATGCTGGAGTCACGTACCATCCATTGTACAAATGTCTTGTCTGCTATTCATGTGCGTGATTCACATGCATATGGACAGCTGAAGCTTCAAATGTGTGGTATATGTCAGCTAATACTTCAAAATGTACAAGCATTAACAGCAGTAAGTTTGATAAATGGAGTACTTGTTGACATGTAAATTACCCATGTAATGTGATGAAATGTATGATGAGCACACTTATTCATTGCCTTCCATTTATATCATCAGTATATGAATATCATAATATTATGAACTGTGATGTAATTTGGGCACACATTACACATGTTCTATTTAATAAATTTGTAGGTTGTTACCTTCAGATCATATAATTTGTTTCAAGTTATGCTGGTGCACATCTAACATTACAGTGATAATTAGTTGTTTACAGATGTTTGCCTGGAAGATGGATAGAGTTATGTGACACATTACTACATACTGTGAAGCAGTAGATAAATGTGACAATATAGAAAGATTTGCCATGTTCATTATGTCCAAATAGGTATTAGTATTGTGAGAGTGACCTCCCTTCCAGGCTCTTCATAATGCTTCAGTATTATTTATTGTACAGTATATTGTGTAATCCCTTAGTTGTTATTCTATACATACATCTTTCTCTCTCTCTCTCTCTCTCTCTTTCTCTCTCTCTCTCTCTCTCTATATATATATATATTGTTGTGTCTTTCGGCTTTTCCAGGTTAGGGGTCACCACAGCGGAACTCTGATCCGCTAATGATTGGCAGTAGATTTTTACGTGCTGAGTTGCCAGCCCTGATGCACAACCTTCAATGAACGTCCACCCATTCATGCATGTCTCCACACAGAAGACGCTCTAGCTGAGAATCGAATGGACAACGTCTAACTGTGAGGCGACAACACTACTACAGCACCACCACCACAGTCATATATATAGATATATATAGATATATATATATATACTGTATATCAGTAAACAGAGAACTAGTTATGTGACTGCTGAAGATATTGGTATATGAATTACTAAAATGGGCCATTGTCACAACTTTTTTGCAAGAGCCATGTTATTTTGCTTTCTTATTGAAAATAAGAAAAAGGATTCAAGCTGGAAATGCTTGTTGAAACTTTGGTTTATTAAGTTAAAGCAAGAGTTAAAAGCCCTGTCACTACATTCAGTATCCCTACAGACTGCTAAAAGGTAACCTGTGTCTGTCATACAAGGCATCCTCTGGTCCAGTATTGATGGATTTACTGCACATCAGCAAATCAGATGGCATCAGAAAAACTCAGTCTAGGGATCTAAACCTCTTCTGCATCATCAGCAGAAGAGGTTGGAGGGACATGTATATCTTACAGAGGATACTGCTGCTCTGGGACAGATTCTCCATTCACATAAAACAAGGTTCATCCCTGTCCATATACAAGCACAACTTGGATCTATGGATGACAAACACAGAAGTTACTCTAGAATGAACTACTTTATTATTAATGGACAGCGGCAGCTCCTAAATGTTTTGTGCCATGCACAGGTCCCCTCCGGTTATCTATAGTATGATCCCACTTATTCTTATTAGGGGTAATTTATAATTATCAAGCATGGGATGGATAAGGACAATCTATAACCAAATGGGATTGGCTAATTTGAACACAAAAATGGAAAATTAATAGGTCTAGTACTTACCTCTGAACCTGTCAGCCTATATACATATGACTAATGTCAGGGTTAAATCAGTCCTGCCATAGCAACACAACTTACAATGTCACATGACTTGCATGATGTCTGTTTATATACATAAGTAATGCATATATCTGTTAATGGGCTTATGCATTTTTATGCATTTTTGCATATGCATTTTTATGCATGCTTTATCAATCACTCTGCTTTATTTTATTTTATATTTATTTTGGACATGTTTGGTATATGAATGATTCTGGACTGGATGTATGCCTGTCCTCCAATAAGGTGTTATACTGCAGTGTAGCATCACATATAAGAGATAAAACGATTGTGTACTTTCTGTCAGAATGTTCAGATACCCATTATTTTGAAATTAATACCTGCTATGTATGTATGTTTTTTTTTCCTGTGTTGTAATATGACAGAGTGTGGGACCCATGCCACTTCACTGTTCAGATGATGATAATAATGCGCCAGACCACTGACAACCAAGTCAGACTCCGAGGACTGGGATAGAGATCATGATGGAGATGATGACAATGATGAAGACGACAGACTAGGACCTGCTCATGCCATTGTTCCTGTGACTCAGCGGTGAAGATGTCCTACACCACCATGCCAGATTGAAGACCTTTGGGACCTGATCTGGGATGTGAGAACTGGCATGTTTCAGACAGATGAGGGACCTGATGGGCAACTTTTTTTCAGGACATGGCATGGACCATGCACAACTCCTTCCAGGAAATTGATTGAAAGATCTTTCATGTTGTTCAACCTCATCAGGGTGGTCCCTCATGGATGTTAAGTATTGCCACTGTGATCCACTTATGTAATGCTTCCACCATGATGTTTTGTGTATTCCAATTTGTATGGCATAGACACAGTTGTGTGCACATCCGTATTGCTGTCATGCTTTTTGGACTGACATCATGATGAACACTGCTCATATTATTTTGTATCTGGCTTTATCTTGCTGCTGCAATACAATACACGTTAGAATATGGCACATGCTTTACCATTATTAATTACATAATCAGCATATCCTGCCATTAATGCATGTATTGCTTCATATGGGAAGGGGTGCAGTGCAGCATAATATTGTTCTGTCTGATATACTCTGTCACTGTATGTGACAGATATGACTGTCACAGCATAATGTGAATAGGACATAATTGTTCTGCTTGTGTGCATCCTTATACTTATAAGAGATGACAGCAACTCATGTACTATATTATTCCCATGCTTCTCACATTACACAGTAAAGTTAGTCAAGTATGTTTATATACACGTTATCTATGTGTATATATTAGACCCATCTGTATGTTAATTTTTGCTTTTGTATGTCTGTTTCACAACATGTCCTTGATTATGTACTTTATGCAACATTGTTGGGTCATGCTGCCCCAATGGAACAATAACCTTGTGTGTGAGCCATGTACTGGCAATTATTGTGCCATCTAATACATAATTTACTACTGCTGTTGTTTTAGAGTAATGTGACATGTGCACCTGCACCTGTATCTTTCACATACTCCATTGGCCTTTTATGGTCCATTACGTAATATACGGAGGTGATTTGTATAGCATCATTCATGGGTCCCTTTTTTGTCCATACCTTGTTTATGCCACTAAACAGTCTTTTTGCACATAGCTTATATTGAGACATGCAGACAGAGGATGGCATGCATGTCCATGTGTATGCATTTGCACTATATATGCACTGATTTACATAGATGTACATGTGCATGACCCTCATATGATCAACACATAACTGACCTTTTTATATGTACCTAGTTATGTACACTTTTTCCATTTTGTTGTACAGTACTTGTGTACACAAGACTGTCCTTTGATCATTCTTACACGTGCACCTGTGATATATATATCACCTTGACTCACCATGTTGGGTACCATACACATGCAAGGCATATGCACACAAGGTGGTGGCAATTGTGTATATTCCATCAGTGTCAATGCTTTACTCCTATGTTGTATTTTACCCTAACATTGGTATGCTTCCTGCATATTCACAGGCTTGCATTTCTTAGCTTTTATTATTTATATATTTATCACCTTTTACTTCCTATTCCATGTCATTGGTGTGCGTCTGTATGATAAGCCTTGTTTCTGTCTGGCTTATGTAACATCACTGCATGTCACACATCTACACTGTATACCTGAACACCTATCTGTGTTGCCTCTAACATGAATGAGTTGTTTCACATGTGGATCCCATTTCCCCTGTGTTTGTGGTGTGTACACCTATTGGTTTAATATACTGCCACATTACTATTTTGCTGCAGTACTGCTGTTTAGAACTGTGTTTAGTTGTTTGTCTTTCACATGGAGAGTTGGAAGTTCTAGTCAACCTTCTACATGTCTACCCCTAGAATTGGTCATCCTTGCTTTTGCTTGGCTTACACTTACATGGTTGACAGAATAGTGAATAATGGTATTTGCTATCCATTGTGTAATGCAGTGTCAGCATTCCCCTATTAGTGTTTTCTGACACACACCTATCATCAGTCATACTTTTTCTGGTATGACTGTCTCACAATTTGCAACACTTCAACACTGATTTGTGCATTGGTACATATGTATTTTTGCTGTGCACAAAGGCTGGTATGCATCCCTACCCTGTTTGTCATTTTTTCCTCATCTGTGTTGCATAGCCTATATGTGTGCTGTCTGTGTACCTTACCTGTCCTTTATGTGTATTATCAAACTTTGTCCATCATGTCTTGTAATATTTGTTATATGTGTGTGCCTGCTCTTTTGCCACCTCTTCTTTCATGTCTTTTCCAGTCTTCCTATTCTCTAAAACAATGGGGCCTATTCTTATAAAAACATGGCCATGCCCCTCTCTGTTCCCCACATATGCCCCATTGTTAGCTACTGTTAACCATAAGGATTTGGCATGATTGCCCTTCACCTTACTTAATTTTTTATTAAAAATGTTACAGATTACATCGGATTTAGCAAGTTGTGATGGGTACATTTATACATATATTACAACATAATCTGTAATTGTTTGTGTATATTTGTCCCTTTTTGGAATTACTGGTGATGTACATTTGCCTTCAGCTAGTACTTTCCATGCAGTTCATTTAGGATTGAATACCTTCAGTAGATATGCATTGGTAATTTATGTACAAGTTTTCCTTGACTATGGATTTGCCATGACTGATTGTGGTTGAGCTGCCATTGTTAGTTATTTGTTGTGCCTTCCCTGCACTGAGGTATTCTCCATACACTGGGGCACATTTTCATCTGACTTGGCTTACCGCAGAACTTGATGCAATCTGCTGATTTCTGTGAAGTTTATGGAATCCTTCCGTGTCTTAGCTGAAATAATATTTTTTATTGTAAAATAGTCTTTTGTGACTTTGATGTAGAGTGAGATATGCCAAACAGTTAATTTATGAGCTGTGACTCAAGCAAGAGGTATGACAGATGAAATTCATCAGTTATAAAGTGACACAGATTATAAGTATGGCTAGAAAAATGTAGCTGCTTTCACTTTTCTCTTTTTAAGGTATGGAGGAAAGTACACAAAGAAGAGAAAAGTACACAAAGAATGCTAATATAACCTAGACAGAGAGTAGTGAAGGATGTATGAAAAGGTTATAGTATATGATGTGTTAGTGGATGTTTATTAAAGTATGCAAATTCCTCCAGAAAGAAGATGGTGCCTGTTGGCAAGTCCATGTGTGGATAAGAGAAAAATCCCTGGTTACATGTTAGTGTCTGAAAGCTGATGCCCACACAATCAGTGTGATGAGTGCATTGTGAAGTATGTAGCTGCTACTTGGGCAAATTGTCACTTTTAATATTAGCAAGTAAGGAGTAGAAGGGTCAGTATTTCACAGAGATCACCATCTGAAGAAAGATATTTGAATAGTGAGGGAGTATGGTAAAGTGGGACAGATTTAGATCAATTCTGCAGAAGGTTGTAGTAGCAGTTATAGTACCAAGGCTAACACATCATATTAAATACAAGCCTAGTTATACTTGAAACAAAATAAGTGCAATATAAGACTGGTGTTTAGCCATCACACACACAAACCCCTACACCCCCCCCCCCACACACACACACATACATACATACATACATACAAATGTTTCAAGCACGGGCATTAAAGCACTTCTAGCTTGCCAATATACCAAAACACTTGTTCCCATAATAAATTTCCAGGCTGTTCTTAAAAATATCTAAACTAGTACTTGCTTTAATGTAATTTGGTAGTCTGTTCCAAACATCAGTTACTCTGTCAGAGAACCAATTAGTACACTTCTCATTCCTATAGAATCTTCTACGTAGGTTATCTGATGATTCTCTAGTACTTTTTGATAACCCCAAACATTCCCAGAGGTAGTTGTCCCTAAATGCCCTATATGCCTGAATAAGATCTCCTCTTAAATATCTGTAAGAGATACTGTACAAGATCAGATATTTTAGTCTTTCATAATAACTTGGATTTTCACATCCATGAATGCCCTTGGTGTCTTTCCGCTGTACTCTTTCCAGTTTATTCATGCTTGTTTTCCTATAGGGTTTGTATATTGATATTCCATACTCAAGTTTGGGTCTCATGTAACTAATAAACAATGATTTCATTGTGTTTGATTTCCTAGACTTTATAAATCTTTTTATACAACCTATAGTTATATAACTATTATTAGCCAATTGGTTGATATGATTAGAAAAACTCTTAGCTGAATCTACCCATATACCCAGGTCCTTAAATGAGTCTATAGTTTCAATCACTGTATACTGTATTAAATATTCACCTTTCAGTTTATGTTTCCCAAATCTCATATGCTTAGTTTTTGACGTATTTATCAACATATTATTCTCCTGTGCCCAAATGGTCGATTTATTCAAATAATTTTGCAGGCATGCCTTATCTGTAACACTTATAATCAGTTTATCCAATTTCAGTTCGTCAGCATATAGACTGTAGAACACCTCAGATGAAAAAGTAAGGTCTGAAAGATACAATCTAGACAAGTAAGGGCCTAGTACTGTGGAACATGTTGACTGTAACCAAGGATTTCACCTGTCCAACTGGTGTGTGATACTTTCCATGTCCTATTTGTAAGCCATGCAGCTATCCATCTTATCAACAGTACATCAATACCTAGCTGTACTAATTTATTGATCAGTGTTTTGTGCATGACCCTGTCAAATGCTGAAGTTAAATCTATATAAATCACATCACAGCACAAGTTTTCATTCATAGCTGTTATTATATTGTTATAGAACATCATGTTACAGGTGGTAATAGACCTATTTTCGGCATATGCATGCTGATATATGGTTTCAAGTCCCAACCTATCCAGTTCTGACAATAACTTATCCAGTATTACCTTCTCTGTTATTTTTCCACAACATCAAAGTAGACTTAAGGGTCTGTATGATTCTGGGTTTGTCCTACTCCCCTTTCCCTTAAAGACAGGTTTAATAAGTGCATGTCTCTAATTTTGAGGAGTCTTCCCATATTTATATGACCTAGTGAATAATAGATGTAATGGCAGTGTAAGTTCTTGCTTAAGTGTTCCCAGGTCATTGTTACTTATTCCGTCTCCTCCCTGAGCTTTGTTTGGATCCAGTTTGCACAGTTCTTTTTCAATATAATCTAATTTGATGCCAGTATCTGGGGTTACCTGGATGTCACTAGGACAACTTACCACCCCTTTTGTGGAGCCAAGCTATTTTGCATAAGATTTTGTAAATATATCTATAATCTGTTGTGTCTGAGAATAAATTTTAGAATCTGAACACAGTTTATCAATTTGTGTATCTTTACTCCTTCCACATCTTATGTATCTATAAAAATGTTTCCTATTATGCTCAATATCTTTATATATATTTTCTTCAAATTTTTCTTGATCTTGTCTAACACTATGCTTAATCTGTTTGTCCAGCTCGTTTATTTCAGTTTTCAAAGTTGTAGTTCGACTTCTCTTCCATTTCTTATATTTTTTTGTCTCTCACCTTAATCAGGCATCTTTTTCTTATGGAAATATACCCTCCTGATGTCGCATCCTGATGTTAAACATTTTTTGACTTTTTGCACTCAAACAATTTTTCTTTCAAAACTTTTCACATTCTATCTGCAGTTTTTCCACTGAACACCTCACTCCAGTTAGTTTTATATAGTAACTGTTTTGCTTCCCTATAATCTATAATTAACCTTCTGTGTACATTGGCTTAGATTTCAGTTTGGCAGAATTTTCTAGCAACAAATTAACCTTTATGACCCCATGATCACTGCACATCAATGGTAGTAAAACTTGACTTGAAGTTACAGTAATTTCTTTGGGAACGCAAACAATATCTAGTATATTCCGTCCCCTGGTAGGTTTTTCTACAATCTGAAGCATTTGTTGTTCCTGAATATACTCTTTGAATAAGTTCTTTACTAACATTGTTGAATCAATATTATTCCAGTCTGTTTCTGGTAAATTTAAGTCCCCAGCTAATATTATTCTTCCCTCCTGTGTTTCATGTAAGAAATGTATGAATTCCTCTAGGTCATCTGCACTTGACTTTGGTGGTCTGTACACTCCAACAATTGTTATATGTTCCAGGGTTGTCTTTATTGTCACAGTTACACAGTCTATAGTATTGGTGTTATCATTGAACATGTAATAATCACAAGTCTCATAGCTATCTCTAATCCCTGTCATAACACTTCCACCTGATTTTTTGTTAGTATGTCTGTTACAGTAAAAACATTTATACCCTGACAGAACTGGTTTCCAGTCATTGTTCTTTAACCATGTTTTACAAACTATAACAACATCAATCTTGAGGGAACGTAGCAAATTTTCTAATAAAAAAAAAATTATTATTAATGCTCCTAGCATTAACAACCATCAGAGATGCATCAAATGTTGCTATATATGAACTGTTACATTTTTGACCTGGCAAAATCCTGGCTAGTGTTTGTCAAAATTGCAAAATATCTGCTGCAAAAATTCTCTTCCGTGGTCTAGACAAAGCATACCATCCTGTCTGAACACATGTGTGCCCAAAAGAAGGCTTGGATGCTCTACACATTTCCATTTTTTAAAACAGGACATTTTTTCCATGTAGATCTTTTGGCTTTTCCCGGTTAGGGGTCATCACAGTGGAACTCCGGTCCACTAATGATTGGCAGTGGATTTTTACAGTGCCGAGTTGTCAGCCCGACGCCCAACCTCCAAATAAGGCACACCCATTCACGCATGCACCTACTTGCATGTCTTTAACATCACTCGACCATGGGGAGGACATGCAAACTCCACACAGAAGATGCTCCAGCCGAGAATGAACAGGAAAACGTCTGGCTGTGAGGTGACAACGCTAACCGCTGCACCACCGTGGCCTAATTTTTTCTATGTAGGTGTTTATGCAAAAAAATCTTTTCATTCACAGTGACCTGACTATCCTTTCTATAGGTGATTTGTGAAAAATATGTCGTAACACCAGTACAAGCTATGCTATCTAGGAGGGCTGTCAGTTCCCGACTAACAGTCAGAGAATCTTTGTTGGTGACATCATTTGTACCAACATGCATAAAAACAGGTCCATACTTCCTTACATTAAGGTATTCCAAGGCTTGTTTCACATCTTTTATTTTTGCTCCTGGCAAGCATAACACTACTCGATGTTCATTATCATCTCTGCAAATATAAGTATCAGTTCCTCTAATAACTGAATCTCCAATTACAAGAATATCTTTGCTGATCACTTCACACACACACACACACACACACACACACACACACACACACACACACACACACACACACACACACACACACACACACACACACACTCACACACACACACACACACACACACACACACACACACACACACACCTGTATATATGACAGTGATATATGAACAAACGAACTCGTAAGACTAAAAATGTAATGATGACTCTTTCAGAAATCACCAGATGACAAGTTTAAGTGATGCTACCCAGGAGCAACCATATAATATTTTCTTCCATTCTGGCCCATCTACTTCCCATCTTGAGAACCCTCCCAACTCCTTAATTCCCCAGAAGCTGACAGGTGATCAGAAATAGAGAAGTCTGGCAATCCTGCATACTACCCAAACTCCCTTCCCATTGGGTGGATTGCTGCCACTCAGAGTGCCATGCAGTGTTGCCACATATACTCCCTGGTGAAATGCTACTACACATAACTCTCTGGTGAAGTGGTGCTACACCTAAATCTGTTGAAGTTGTATCACAAGTAAATCACTGGAGAATTGGTACCACGTCTAACTTTCTGATAAAGTGGTGCTACACATAACTGTGTGGTGAAGTGGTACCACACATAACTTTCTGATGAAGTGCTGCCAAACATAACTCTCTGGTGAAGTGGTACAATATGTATCTTTCTGGTAAAGTGCTGCTGCACATAACTCTCTGGTGAAGTGATACCACACATAAGTCTCTAGTGAGGTGGTACCACACGTAACTTTCTGGTGAAGTGCTACCACAAATAACTCTCTGGTGAAGTACTACCACACATAACTTTCTAGTGAAGTGCTGCCACATGTAACTTTCTGGTGAAGTGTTACCACACATATCTCTTTGGTGAAGTGGTGCTACATGTAACTCTCTGATGAAGTGTTGCCACACGTAACTCTCTGGTAAAGTGATACCACACGTAACTCTCTGGTGAATTGGTGCCACACATAACTCTCTGATGAAATGGTACCACGGGTCTATATTAGAACACCGAAGTCTTAAAACTTAGAATGTTCTAATATTGACCCCTATTCAGCGAACGCTTAAAATATCAAACATGCAGAACAGCAAATTTTTTCCCAGGGAAAAAATTTGCTGTTCCGAAACACATACACCATCACACCAAAAAAACAGCAATCCACACACATACACTTAAAATCCTACATCTAACCCTACACTAAACTGTACATACACTACTATTTATCCACTTACCTTAACCCAAACCCTAACCCTAAGGTCCGTCACTGTCGCACACTCACCTCATCCGTGCCCTAACCCTAACGTCCATCACACTCACACACTTACCTGACCTGCGCCCTAACCCTAACTCACCTAACCCGTGCCTTAACCCTCACGTCCACACAATCGCACACTTACCTGAACCTGACCTGTACCTTTCCACTACAGTGCTGAAAATAGTGAAGCGACAGAAACGGCCAACCGAATTCTTTCCCTAGGAAAAAAATCGGTGTTCTGCAGCGTCACTATTTTCAGCGTTTGCTGAATAGGGGTCAGTATTAGAACACTCGAATTTTTAAGACTTTGGTGTTCTAATACAGACCCGATACCACACATGACTGTCTGGTGAAGTTGTGCCACACCACTCTCTGGTGAAGTTGTACCACATGTGAAGTAACTCTCTAATGAAATGGTACCACACATAACTCTCTGGTGAAGTGGTGCACCACTAATACAGTGCAGGCCTGTCAGGGTCTTTCTGCAGTAATCACCTACAGAACTTCATTCTCTGTGCTTCTAATATAAACCTTATGATAACCATATATACGTGTCTCTGAATCTGCTTAATACCCCACCTCTTAACTACAATATTAACATGCTCTGCCCTGTAGAGTTCCTTCTCTTGCTTCCATTTCTTTGAATTTCTTATCACTAATCACAAGATTTATTATCTACTCTACAAACCCACTGATGCACCTCTTCAAATGCTCAATGTTCAATATCTACTAAATGCATAAGTGTATGTTATACTGTTATAGTTGCCCTTACTTCATATATATGTAATCCAATTAGCAAATATATGTGTAATTGTTAATGTCATTACTTCATGTCTGTTCATGGAGTTACTAAATGTCTATTTAAAAGTGTTTCTAATATGTTGGAGCTTTTCTACCCATACCTCAGCTGATTTTTTTTTTCTTTTTTGACAAACCCAGATGGACAAACCTGCTAAACAAATGCAAAATAAACAAATAAATAAATACAATTCCTGTGCTCCACAGGGATAAAGTAGAGTGGTCAAATATTTGATCAAACAAGTCAATTCTGCCCAAGGAGACTGCAGTTGTTCCATAGTAGCGTGTAACTCTAACCCACCTACTATGAAAAACAACAACATACTGCCTATGTAAACCGAGTAACACAACATCTTGCAACAGTAATGTAGCTGTCAGGATGCAGTACTTGGGAACCGTATGCTGGTTCTCTCTTTGCTTTCTACAAACCTCAACTGGGCAATGTCTACTGGGGATTTTCATTACACTTGCTTTTTGTCTAATGTTAACCTTAGAAAATTGTCTGTTCTCCTAAAAATGTGCTGAGTATCAGTACCAAATCATTAGCATCTGACAAGTAAGTATTATGCAGCCCCTGAATACATTTACTATTGTAGAACTGCATGCTTCACCTCTCCCAAGGCCACATTTCTGAAAGAAATATGCTCAAGTACTCATCGTGATTCAGTTGTTCTCAGAATGAAGCAGAGTTTTGATAGAAACTGATTCTAATGCTATTAGCCATAACTTACATCAGAGCTTAGTGTACGTGGAGGCTGTCTTCATGTTCCATAAAATGAACATAAGAAACAAACTTCCAGGTAGTGTTTGCAAAGGCTCCAAGAGATACAACACTAATGGAACTGACTTTGCAGGTATTACTGCTGAGAGATTCTGTGGACCATAGTCTAAAAGAGTTGCTGTTAAGTCTGCCCTGATTCTGAAGGACTATGTCTCAGTTGTTGTTGTGTCATTCTGCTTTTCCTGGTTAGGGGTCGCCACAGCGGAACTCCGGTCCATTAATGATTGGTAGTTGATTTTTACATGCCGAGTTACCAGCCCTGATGCACAGCCTTCAACGAACGTACGCCCATTCACGCATGTCTCAGTGTAAGTAGCTTATTTTAGTATAAGGTCTATCTATAAACAGGCTTATACTGGGGGCCAGATTCCAAAACACCTGCTCTCAGTGTAAGTGGTCACTTACACTGACAGCAGATATTTTGGAATCAGGCCCTATGAGAAGAAATATACCATAGTAAAAACATTTTTTGTTAATTCCAACAGTTTACCCTAATAAATGCATTGCTTTGGACAGATGGATGAACTCTCACTTGATAGTATTTTCCTTTCATGCAAATTCACAAACCAAACATCTTGTTCTAAAAAAAAAATAACACTCTGCTAACAAGGGGTTAACAATGATAAACTTAAAAAGCTAAGAAACCCAATCAGGAACTTCACTATAGTCTGTTGTTGCCTATAGCAGAAGATGAGCTAAAGGCAAAATAATGCATGGTGATGACAACAGACTATAAAAGGCTTCTGGCATTATGGATTCTGCAAAGCACAAGACTTGATACTGGAAAGAAGGAGTGATACTGAATGGTTCCAAGTCATACTATAGTATATCAGACTATTCTTAGCCTTGCCAAGTGTTGTATTCCATTTTGATTAAAATCAATTGTGATGTCAAATAATTTTGTTTGTACTACTTTGCGTGTCAATTCTTGAAGTACGGTATCACTAAAACAAGTGCTTACAGAAATAATAGCAGTTACAAGTTACAAATGCAGGCTGTGGCAGAATGATAATGCAACTAGCTTGTTTTATTGTTTCCATAAAGCTTATTTTTTACTAAATATAAGCATGCAGTATATGGCAAGCAGACAGCTATGAGATGGATGCATTAAGAATGTACATGCAAGGTACAATGTGTAGGAGCACTTAAAGACATCCGAGAAAAGAATTACAAACTTTGCAAATATCTCAAAAATGCCAGTGATGGGATTTTTATTTTCATCGTATTGTCATCTTGAAGGTAGTTATTCTTAGGTAGGCAATACGATGGAATAATTCAGTGTGAAAGCATTTTATTTTCAGTATACTATATTTTCATGGATTTCTATTATGGAGTATCAGGAACTAATCTGTGTGGATATGGTTTTCAGCTTTATATTTTCTAGCTATTATTTCTTGTGTCTATTGTTTGTCAGCAGGCATACCTCTCAAATGTCCAGAATTTCACAGAATGTCCCGATTTTTTGCCTCATATTCTTGGTCTGCTCCTCATATAATTTATAGTTCTTTGGCAAATCACCAAGAAGTGAAGTCAGTAAATAATGACAAGACAGTTGAATTTCAGATGTATATGCTTCAGAAAACACATGCTAATGCAAAACCTTTTATTTTAGCAACTTTCTAAGGTTTTAAGAGCAATACTAAAAAAGCGTCCTTTATTTTGGGCCTTTGCCCCCTCCCCCATTATTTTTGGATTTGTCGGGAATTCTTGCACTAAGAATTTGAAAGGTATGGCAGCAGGATATTTCTTTATTGTATTTATGACTGCATGCTTATCTCAGTGTGTTGCAGTGACAGCAGTCCCCATTTAGTGTTTTCTGACACACACCTATTATCAGTCATATTCTTTCTGGTATGACTGTCTCACAGATTGCAACACTTCAACATTGATTTATGCATTGGTGCATATGAATTTTTGCACAAAGGCTGGTATGCATCCCTACAATGTTTGTCATTATTTCTTCATCCATGTTGTATAGTCTATATGTGTGCTGTATGTTTACCTTACCTATACTTTGTGTATTACTGACCTTTGTCTGTCATGTCTTATAATATTTGTTATATATTTGTACTTGCTGTTATGAATCAGCTGGTAAGAACCAGTGTGCTTACATGAGCCTCAAACATCATATTATTTATGTAAAAGCAGAGAAATTAAGCACTCACTAACATGCATGCATCTTATTCCTCCACAAGGTTTTCCTAGAACTGCAGGTTTTAAGAATAATTTCCATGTCTGCCTATGTAAGTAATCCACTTAAAATATGCACATTTAATTAGGCTGGTCAAATTGTGCTACATATGGGCAGTCAGTAAAAGAACACTTATAAGAAATGTAGCTTTTCAGCAAAGAAATAAAAGTTACAATTCAGACTAATAGCTATTTGACAGTTTTATAACATTCTTTTAAAGTCTGCAGTACTGCTACATGAATCATTTTAATAGCCAAGATGTCTCAGTCCTTTCAGAAACTCACTGCTGTCGTGCCCCCCCCCCCATTAAACAATACAGATGTGGGGCTATAGTGTAAGCAGGGCAGTAAAAGGTTAATATTGTCATGCTTGTAAAAGCACTGGAAACACATCATAAACTGGGATTCAGTGATGAAATGCACTGCTTATAAAATAGGGTGGGATACAAATGTTCGGCACAGAGTGAAGTATTCTCAGCTAAGTAGCACATCCCTACTATAAGACAAAAGCTAGAATCTTGTACTTGAATTGTCAATGTATTATCTGATATTGAAATATCTAACAATAATTCACTCAGGAGAGAACATGGATTTAGATTTAAATTAAATAGTTGCATTTATAAATAATGCTTGTAACAGCAGAGCATAAATGAATGCAACTGATAATAATGCAAAACTACATGTTACAAAGGATGCGATGCAAACTAAAACTAAGAATAACACAACTGCATATATTTCTGTCTGTGAGCAAAAACAGGCTATGCCAACTTCAAGTGAAGATGACAACCCACAACCGTCTGTGATGTAAAGTAAAATCCATGGGAAGGAACCTTAATGTGGAGTATGGTTGCATTTAAATCACAGAAGTACATGCAGGTTACTTAATGAGGAAATGACAGTTTAAACCTTAAAAACAAGAGGGCCAGCATTCTGCACACAATGAGGGAAACATGATGTCCCATGAGCATACATTTCAGGAAAGCCTGTCATCACTGTAACCAACTAACTTGAGAACTGGAATAGGTACATCTAGACTATTTCACCAATGTAAGATTATTAAGGAATGGTGATGACAGTAAATAAGTTGTGCTCTTTGTTACAGATTTTGGTACTGCTCAACAGGAATGGAGTCATTAGTAGATGGCTATATAAAAAACTGATTGAAATTTGAAAGTATTTAATGTCATGTGCATGAAATAAAGAGCACAAACGCATATAAGTAAAATGTCTACAATGAACCAGATTATAGTTATTGCTAAACGATAAAGGTACAAATGAAATAACTGTGAAAATAAATCAGTGGTATATGGGCAGATTTATGTAATGCAAAGTGAGAGGTATCATTTTGTCAGTTATGATGTGTTTGATATAATTTCCCTTAGTAAACAAATCATTAAAAAAGCAAAAAAGTAAAACCATTTCTCAAGTAATGGTGGGAAATAGATGGACCTGACTTCATGATATGAGAGGGTGGCCTAATGGTTAAGGTATTTGCCTTACAAACACAAGGTACAGGGTTTGAGTCTCACAGGGGATAATTGGCTAAGCTTAAAATAGCTTGCAAGGGCAGTTAGCTTAGTACTAATCTATGAACCTATGATGAGATATTGGCAGGAAAAACAATTAGTAAATTCCAAACAGCATGAGACAGACACAGAGTATCCTTAGTGAGCAAAAGTGTATTACAGTCTGCAGTACAGAACCAGGACTGGGAATAAAGTGACTCTGTGGTACAGGAAGTCTCTGCATACTAAAAACTTGTGTTTTGTATTTTTCAAGAAAGTAAATATAGAACAGATTACAGAACCCTCATTACATCACTTATCCAATACTTTATAGTTAAAACGAATGCTTATGCTGCACAGTTTCACTGGGTCTTAACAGAATCAGTGCCCTACACATAAGGGCCGGGTTCCATAAAGCTCACAGAACCCAGTGCATCACACTGATATCAGTGTGAAACTTGCAGATAACGTTGTAATATGTAAATGTACTATGAGAAACTCAGAATAGCTCAGCACACAATAGAGTACTGCAGTATCAACAGAGCACTAAACAAATCCACAAGTAATCCATAAGTAATGAGAAATGGTTGGCCAGTCAGACTGTACAGTAACAAAGTTACAAAAATTCAAGCATCCTGATAGTTATACAGACATATATATATATATCTAGCAGAATGTGTCCAGTAAGGTTAAGGACAGCTATCGAATGTAACTGACTCCATTATGATACAAAAAAAAAAAAAAATGACAACTATCCCAATGTAAGCTGCATGATATTTAAGAATGCCACACACAATTATGGATATTTCCATAATTCATAATTCATCCAGTAACATAAAATACGTGCTTCAAAACTGCAATGTTGTTTGTAATATATATATATATATATATATATATATATATATATATATATATATATATATACAAATACATGTTTGTGTGTGTGTGTGTGTGTGTGTATGTGTGTGTGTGTGTGTGTGTATATATATATATATATATATATATATATATGTATATATATATATATATATATATATATATATATATATGTGTGTGTGTGTGTGTAAAAATCACTCTTTAAAGTAAGCTCAGAGACAAATACGGATATCTCCATACACATGTATTAATATGGTGGCTTTGACTTATGGATTCCAACAGAATCCATAAATTTTCTAATAAAAAAATAAAGGCAAAGGGCAATTATTGCCACATCGTCATACC
Organism: Protopterus annectens; assembly: GCF_019279795.1. Classification (NCBI taxonomy): domain Eukaryota; kingdom Metazoa; phylum Chordata; order Ceratodontiformes; family Protopteridae; genus Protopterus; species Protopterus annectens. The sequence goes on along the minus strand of NC_056728.1, from coordinate 822,993,856 downwards.
TAACATTTGCTAACAATGGATTTGAGACTTGTGTGAAGAACACAAGTAATGTATACAGCCAAAGAAAGTGGGACATAGAAAAGAAGATGAGGGGTATGGGTGAAGAAGAGGGACACACATGAGGGATGTTGGAATAGGAAAATCAGAGGGACTTTTTTTTTAGTTTAAGAGTCGAAGGATAGGTAAACACAGGGAAAGATGAGGAGAAGGTAATCACAGCAGGTAGCATAATGCCAGGCAATATGAAGATTGGAAAAAACTGTAAGGACAGGTAAGATGCACAGGTGACACACTGCACAACATGGGCAGTGGAAAGCTGTCAGACAGGGTGGATACCAGCCATGATGAAATGCAGAAAAACATATCTACCTATGCAATATCAACATGTGACAAACTATGTGGCAGTCATAACTTGATGCATATGACTAATGCTAGATGTATGCTCTAGTGTAATAAAGTAGGATCACGGTACATATTCAATAAATATACACATCCAACTATCCCATCAGCAGTACAGATGTAAGCCAAGCAACATCACAGATGAGCAAATGCAGGTCTAACAATGCTAGATAGCTCCAGCAGAGGACAGAACCAAACTAAGACCATGCATTTGAAAGGCCAATAACCAAGCATAGTGCCAAACAGAAGAACTTCAGAAAAAGCAACAAAGGCTGCTACATATATAAGTGTAAACAACCCAATGTATGTGTATATGTTACACAAATATGACACGTCAAATGCAACACGCAGGTGTAGATGTATATTTATGTCTGTCAGTGAATGTACATGAAAGCAAGATCGATACACATACACACACCAGTGATGTAATAATATGTTCAAAAATGTAAAAGTACAGCATAATAAATATAGCAGGTTGTGCACATGGATGTGAGAAAACTACACTGTATGACACACAAGTATGATGACAACAAGGATGTATTGCAAGCATGAGCCAGCAGCATGTGTGCACATGTCCTGCCTTGCACAATGCCCATACAATTGGCAAATGTTCACTGTGTCAGATTAATACATGGCAATGGTCATTAGTTGTAACAAAGGCAAACATATCTGTAAAAAAATAATAGTGAAATATGAAGGTGGAAGGGGGGGTGAACAACCTGTGCCCACATCAGAGTAAACAAGACAAGATAAGCTAACGCAACAGAAATGCATGAGTACATCACACAGGGTGCTATAGAATTCCAACAGAAATACATTTAATCAAATGGAAAATATATGTCAAATGGCCAGATTGATTGCTGATGTCCATAGAAGCAGGCATATATAAAACACACATACACAGTAATGTGCAATGATGTCACATCCACATGCATGGGTAAGCAAGCTAAGAATTACAAGCACATATGCATATACTGTCATAAAAATGTCAAGTAAAGAAACACAGGTGTGTGTCAATCACCCTGCTCATTACAGAGCAGAGAACACCCCTGTGAGCATCACACAGCACATCAGAGCTAATTCATGGAATGCTCACATGTCAAAGGTACATTTGTGTATCAGCATGTATCCAACAATGTGCCCACCCGCATACATTCAATTAATGTGTACAACTATATGTGGTAGGTGTAAACCGATGTCAGTATGTAATGGATCTGAAAATGCTACATAAAACAAACACTGCATAATGTACTGTTAAAGAATGTGTTATCTGTAACACTGTGCATACATTAATGCTACAATGAGAACTGCACAAAGACAGGATATACCTGCATATGATCACACCTGTATATGATCACACATGGCATCAGTATTGCAATGCAGACCCATGACATACAACACCACATCATGCCAATGAGACATCATGAGAACTGCCATCCAAAACACATGCGGAATGCCATGTCTGTCTGTTGCACATACCTGATATGGCAAAACACAATTCCAAGGCATATCACATTGCTAGCAATGGAGTATGGACAGCATATGTTGTCTATATCAGTCACCCCAGTGACACACATTTACAGGCTACCTCTTGCAGCACTAGCTGCAGCTTATCTGCCACAATGCAGAGACAGATGAATGTTGGAGGAAAGTGTAATGTATTAATGTGTGCTATGCACACATTAAAACTGAAGTAAATGTCACATGGCAATAACACATAAGCATTGGCAGATTCATGGCATGCATGCACAAGAGTGCATATACAGTCAACGAAATGGCAATCACCATGTTGGCAGCATGAACTGAGTGGAGCAGACAGACAATACTTATAGACTGGAGAGACCAGGCTGATGGGGCTCAGACTCCTAAGCGACCTTGCAAGCTATCATCCTAAATGAATCCTGCATAGCCCATGCCATATCCTCAAAAAAAGACCACATCATGTCTCTCATCTGTATTTGGAACACATTAGTTATGACCTCTCAGATCTCCTTGCGATAATCACCTCAATCCCAGTCATGTCATTGCCTCCTCTGGGGTGCAGGAATGATTGCTTGGGCAGGGGCGAGTCCACATTTCTCATCATCATTGTCATCATCATCACCGTCATCCTCAGAAGTCTCTGGCAGTGGCCTAGCATGCACTCATCATCATCTTCAGTTCGGAGAACATCCACGGGTCCCATGCTCTGTCAAGATTAATTGCAAACCACAACAGAAAAAAAAGTAAATGTCTGTCACATGGAACAGTCCCATGAATATCACAGCACAATAGAATATGACTATGATGACAATTTACACAGTGACTGACACATGTTCATTATGGACAGAGTTAACTTATAAATGCATGGCCTTATATGCCCTAAAGAGAATGTCAGTATTATTTTATTACAATTCTATAGGCTTAGACACACCCACCTGGGTCATTAGCTTTGTTAGAATTTATGAATGTTGAAATCAAGAGATTATACTGTCTGCATTCAATGATTTATATGAGCAGCAACAAAGTGTCATCATTAAAATGAGGAGAAAATAATATGACAATATTGTGGACAATAGGCAAGCCATGTGACAAACATCTGAGACAGGCAGCATGATGAGTGGCTGTATGCACATCAATATAATGAATACAATGATAAAAATAATGTTATGTGTTCAATCACGGTGGCTGTTGACATATGAGAAGCAAATATTTCTGGTACTAACAGTATTGTATGTGTATAACTGTATACATTATCTACCAAAATTATTACAAATCAGTAGCTTGAAAAATCAAAACATTGTGAATATGCTTGTGGAATATAAACTGCTGCAATCAAATGTCTATCTACACAAGTGTCAGTAAATCTAGGCTAAAAATATATTTCTACAAAAATCAGTCAAGATGTTGGAGGCAGATGCAATACCAATCTTGACCTGCAGGGAGTGTTGAATGTGAACTGCTGCAATCAAATGTCAATCTGCCTGCTTCTGGAGCATTTCTCCCCGGGCCTCTGCTGAAAAAAGGATCTGTGGAACCTAGTTGGACATTCCCGGTCAACAAATGTTAAATAAATAAAAAAAAAAAATCTGCACAAGTTTCAGTAAAAATAGGTTAGAAATATGTGTCTACAAAAATGCCCAAGGTGTTGCAGCCACATACAGCACCATTGCTGACCTGCACTGTGTGCTGAATATGAACTGCAGCAATCAAACATTTATCTGCTGCACAAGTGTCAGGAAACCTGAGCTAGAAATGTGTTTCTACAAAAACTGCTAAGGTGTTAGATAGGCAGATGCAATACCATTGTTGACCTGCAGGGTGTGACAAATATAAACTGCTGCAATCAAAAGTCTTTTTGCACAAGTGTCAGTAAACCTAGGATAGAAATGCGTTTCTACAAGAACACCCAAGGTGTTGGAAACAAATGCAATATCAATGCTGAACTGAAGAAAAGCAAATGTAATATCAATGCTGAACTAAAGAACATAGCACACGGTCAACAAACAATGGGAAACACTAACACAGCAGGCTACACTTAAACGTCTTTTTTTTTTTTGCAGAAGTGCCAGTGAATCTAGGTTAGAAATGTGTTACTATAAAAATACCTGAGGCATTGGAAGCTGATACAATACCAATGCTGAACCAAAAAATATAGCATACACTCAACAAGCAATAGGCTAATACCACAAAGCAACCATTAGCCAAACAAACATAACACTAATAGCAATTAAATCATTGAAATTTGTATGCAAAGCCTCCAACTATGAGATGAGTGACAGGTATACCAAACCAACCATTATTTAGGTTGTTGAGTACAATTCAAAAACTGTATGCTGAAACAATAGCTTCCTGCTGCATGAAAAATCTGCATTTTTTAATTTCAATCACAGCTGTAAACACAGTATGGTGTATGTGATTTCACTTGCCTTACTGATGCATGATGGGTATTCTTGAATTCTAATCAATATGCATGTTGTGGTGAAAAATGCAGCCCTGTATACATGGGAAGATGCGGTTCATTTCATAAAACAGGAAAATGAATACACATACCTCTCTATCGCCGCTGCTTCTCAAGCCTGTGCATCCGCCTGAAAAAAAAACACAGAATGCACAAATTATGTACTCCTCAAATAACAGTGATATACACTTCTCAGCACAATTTCTAGACATTTATTTTGAAGAGCATTAGATAATCACAATGCACATTTGGCACAAGTGTTAACATCTTTGAACACAGATTGGAAGACATGAGATTCAAACCTATAATCACAATCTGCATCCAAATTCTAACCTTGGCAGCTACCTGCCTAGCTAGCACATCTCCACAGAAGCATCTTTTGCATACAGAGAAAAGACTTTTTATGACATCATCTGGATGACAGATTGTCTACTGATAAGGATCTTGCCTTAGGATTTCATAGTATGAACATGTGTTGGTTATGTAGCTAAACAGTCTGAAAATTACATTCACGTCAGCAATGGTCAGAAACATTAACAGTAATGAAGACCATCCATTCCTCAAACAGTGGGACAGAGTCATGTAGCATGCAGCTTCTGTGAACAGAAACATACACGTTGCTGTACATAAGAGGCACAGTAATGTATATGTGAGGGCCATGATATCCCTTATCAAAGTGGACATCACTAAGAAAATAAATACATCTTCTCTGGTCTGCATTTCAACCATTAGTCTACCCATCCCACTCCCTCAAAAGATGAAGATGATGTTGTTAATTAATCATATGTAATATTTCATGTTAAAATAGATCTTGATAGCACTTTTGCAAAGTATAAAACAAAAAAATAATGATTCTTGTTCTATCCAATGTTTAATGAAATTAAGGGTATTAAGATAAAATATACCTAAGGGGTTTTGGAAGGTAAGGTAAAAGAATTTTATGCAAATTCATTTGACTGATTTAGATAATGCATTTTACATGATATATATTATGTTATGTTATGTTGTTTTTACCTCATTGAGTTTTCAAGAAAAAATTAATTGAAGTTTGAAATGATCCATAGGTATAGCCAATATAATGTTTGGATGATTATTTTTCGCTTTCAAGGGGTTGGGGGTTTTGCAATGTTTAGGGAAGTGTATGAAACTATTAGCAAGTATGAATGAATATATGTTTTGCAATGGATGAATTTTTAAGGGAAATTTGACTGGTTTTATTGTAAGTATTTAAACTGGATGTTTAACAGTACACTTTAGCATCTGAAGAAGTCTGAATTTATAATTAATAGTGGATGAAAACACTTATGCAAGTCCTTTTTTAATGGTTTTAAATATAATAAAGACTTGTTTTTGAAGTTTCAGCAGCCTACCATCCGTTACTTTATAGTTTGTTCAGTTTGGATTGGTTTATTGTGACTTTTACAAAGTATACAGTAATAACCAAAGAATTGCTAAGACATAGAACAGTTTTTAACAAGCTTTACTGACCCTGCTGTTAAACAGCTCATGTTGGCAGAAAGTTCCAGGTTACCGATATTTTTATAGTAATTTGACTAATAACCGAGTTCTTCACAACCATGCTCATAATATACATTCATATAAATAAGTGGAATATGCTTCTCTACATAAATGCTATAGGTTCATTAAATCAAGGTAATGGTTTCAGATCTGTGTCCCCTCTCTGGATTTGAACACACAGCATACCAAAATTTGGCAACCTAACCTGTTTCCTTACAATCCAAGCTAATAACCAGAATGCATTACTCCCAAACAAATACTGCTCTAAAAACATTGTTAGAAAGTTGATGTTATCAGAGCATTATGGATTACGGGTATATTTGTGTTATTTGTAAACATGGGGAAGTTTACAACGCTGTAAAACTGGTGCATTGCAGTTCTCCACTCCATGGGGGTGGATGGAAAGTGTATGTAGTCATCCACCTAGCTGTACACCGCTTCCAGGAATTTTACCAGGATATGACTGACAACTGTCAGTGATACCCCCATAGCATCCCCCACATGTCTCTGGAATGTCCCAGATGCAAGTGCACCCAGGCTGTCTAGCCAGTACCTGTCAATTATATGCTGGTCTGACAAGTGGTTTAGTTGCATTCTTCCTCTGACTTTAGCTGGCTGCCTTCTAGGTTGCACAGCCATAGCCTCATCTATACCTTATATTACTGCAGCCTGTTGCAGTTCATTAACAGCAGATTGCATTTTTATATATTTTTTGATGTTTTTCTTTGGATATCACAATAATCTGTAGTATTCACTTGAATTTCTCAGGGTCCATAAAGCATACACCAAGGATTTCAGAAATGAAGTCAGAGTGGCTGTTCATCGCATTTAAGTTGCGTTGTGTGCCCACTATGTGTTTTGGAATCAGAGTGGTATGCACGGAATACCTAATTATCCTGTACTGAATATCTAAGTACTTTGACTGCCTTCAGCATGTCTTCTGAAATCACATCCACAGCAGGTGCTTTAAAGTCTTACTTCAGCATTCTGCCCTGTCCTCAGATAGCTTCCACAAACATTGTGGAATATGCCCCATATTGTCTTAACATATAATAGTTCCCAAACTTTACTTGATGCTTTGCTGACCACAGACCTTGTTAGGTAAATGACCCCCTGTCCAAACATGCATCACACCTGACATAAGCTGTCAATCATTCTCAGTCATCTTCTTAGGTATTGGAAGGTCTGCAAAAGTGAGATAACAATGTGTGACTGAATGAGTGAGTGAGTGACTGAGTGAGTGAGTGAGTGAGTGAGTGAGTGAGTGAGTGAGTGAGTGAGTGAGTGAGTGAGTGAGTGAGTGAGTGAGTGAGTGAGTGAGTGAGTGAAAGAACGAATGAGTGAGTGAGGGAGTATGAGTGAACAAAGGAGTGTCTATTACGAGATGTGTGCTGCTCTTTTCCATTTTCTTTTAATCTGCTGTATTCATTTGCAACATTTATTAATAATGCCTTCTTTGTCATGTACCTCCTCGAGCATCCTTACCCAACTCAAAAAACAAAACAAAAAAAAAACAATGATTCCTATCTAAAATAAATCACAAGACTAAGCTGCTGAAGACAGTCAGACTGATGAAAAGCTTATCATTTTACTCCATCTCCTTCGGGCTTCTATGTAGATTCTTTGCTTAACCTTCTGTGTTAAGAAAGGCACTGTCCTACTAAACCCCCTGTCTCCATCCTGGGGCAGGTCATTTATTTAGAAATCTATTGGATTGCATTTGCTAAGCATCTCAGTGGTCCTTCAGACCACATGCCTGGTAATTATTAATGAACTTATGAAGCTCTTACAGTGGTATGGTCTGTCATTACTAGATGGGAGAGAAGGGAAAATGTATGCTATTAATACCTCAGGAAATCCTTAACATAACTGAGTCTGTAACATGGCCAATAACTGAGGCATTTCTTTATTTATTACTGTCAAGATTAACTTAAGCTTATAAGTACAATAGTGGACAATCATGGTTATCAGTGGGTGAATGTCTGCTCAATAGCTATATTTTCATTCATTCCACTAACAGGACTCAGTACTCATCAACATGTGCCGAAAGGAAGAGGTCAGTCAGCTGAACTGTCTGGGTAGACAATACAACAGTACAGTCCACATTATCACTAGACACCACATAATATTTGGGAACTTTCTTAAACAAAAGATTGGTGGTACAGACAGAGGTAGCTCAAGTTCAAGTTATTAAATGCTTAAACTTAAGCACTATTATAAAGACATTAAGGAGTAAACTAATAATACATAAAATAGGAGTAAACTAATAATACATAATATAGAATAAAAACAAGTAACAAACCAAATAAGTTTCACATACCATGTCATAGAGATACGTTTTGAATGACTACAGGAAATTGTCATTTATCAAGGTCAAGCCAATTAAGCAAGAGATACCACAAACAATGTCCCTGGTACACAAACGAGAACGCCACTAAGACATCAAGACAAAACCTAGGAACCTCAAGTAATCCATGGAAAAAAAGAACAAAGTACATACAGGCCAGTACCATTTGAGAAGTTTCTTGAGATAAGAGGGTCCCAAGTCACAAAGAGTAAGAAAGAGAAACCAAAATGGGGGGAGGGATTTAATAATCAATGCAAGACTGAATAGGCAACAGATATACCAGTGGCCAGCATAATGTGATGGTGTCTGAGCTTCTCAGTTAGTAACCAGGAAAACAGCATTCTGCACCACTCAAGCTCAGTGTCTGGAATCACATTGCAGTAGTCCAGGCATGATGAGGCCAAAGCATGGGCCACCATGGGTAAATCAGGCAGTGGAATCCAACCATAACCCATTTTTCCCCCATTTTTGCACATGGGGTCATGCTATTACTTCAACAGTGACGATCTTCTAGAACCAAGGTTTACACTGCTGGGTAGCTAGCCCTGCCACAGTAGTTCATCCACACCACATACTCACACCTATGGCCAATTCAGAGTGTCCAGTCCCCCTAGTGGATGTCTTTGGAATGTGGGAGGAAACCCACATAAACAGGATATGCAGACTCACACAGAAGGGACCCCAGCCAAGAACTGAACTGGGGAACTTCTTGCTGGGAGGCGACAACACTATCCTTTGTGCCACTGTGCTGTCCATGTTTAATTAATCAGGTGTTCTTCAGATAGCAGCAAGATGACTTCATTATAGTTAAAATGTGGTCCTTAAAGGTAACCCATTCACCAAATGTTACACCAATATTGTACACTTTAGAAGCAAACTGCAAGCTATTGCCACTGTGGAAATTACAGGGCAATAAAACAAGGGCTAAAGAGTTATGCACAGTAGTAAGGATAATCATGGCAGTTGTTTTGCTAATACTGAGCTTGAGGTGATTAAAAACTATCCAGTTGTGAATGTATTCCAAGTCCAAGCAGATTTGTTTAGAGCCACCATAGCGTCTTGAAGGATGGAGAGGTTTAGCTGCATATCATCAGCAGCATGAGTGGAAATTTAGACCTCTTTTTTGAAAGACATCCCTGAGTGAGACTGAGTACATTTAAGAAATAATGGACCTAAGATAGCACCTTATGGCTCCTCACAAGTCTGTGGTTTGACAAAGAGATGATAATTCTTTACAGAACCTGCTGAGAATATCTAATGAAATTAGAGTTAAACCACTGACATGAAACCACTGAGGTGCCATGGTATTGGGTCAAATGATCTAATAATATTTAATGGCCCACCATATCAAATGCAGAACGGAGATCTAAAATGACTAAAATATGTTCCTAGTGGGATAAACATCTTCCTAGCATGGGGCCAGATATCGTTACAACAAAAGTTAACTAAACAGCTCTAGTGAGTTTCTCACTGAATATAGTATCCCTGAAGCTTGGTGTTACAAGTCATCATATACTATCATCAGAATCAGAAAGAGAGAAACTGGAAAAAAAATGAAATTGTAGTTTTTCATTTGTATATGAAATACTTTGTTTTGAGAATGCCAAATGTTACCTTTTCCAAATATATATACCAGTTTAGTCAATTAAGTGCTCAGTGCAGCATAACTGCTTACAATTAACCGGACATTTCAATGTTTTTCATAGCTACATAATTTGTCTCTAAACTGTTGCCAACCATTTTCTCCTCACAAAATTCCAGATAAGAAATGGTCAAAAGAAATGGCCTACCACTTGGACTGCCACGCAGTTTCTTATTTTGTATTTTTATCTAAATCTGGTTAATTAAAAATTCCCTTGAGACTCATCCTCAACATATCAGGGCACTGAACTGAAGAGTGAAGTCCAGTGCAGCCAGAAAACAGTTATATAACATAAGGGAAAATGAGATAGTGTGTCCGAACCAGCTATATACAAAACTAGTAACAGCATTTATGTCAGGCTAACAGCCTGTTGCACATTTAGACTACACTTGATGCATTGTTCCAAAAAATGGGAATATTAAACTTTTTTTTTCTTAAAACACTGAACCAGATTCCAAAGGCTATTTGTAGAGAACACAGCACACTGAAAGAAGACTTCAGTGCACCAGCTGCTGATGTCATTTCAGAAGGCATGCTGAAAGCAGTCTGAGTACTTTGCTGTTCAGCGCAGGATAATTACAGATTTTGAGCACACCCATCAGACTCCCAAACACATAATGCATGGCTAAAGCAATTTAAATGTGACAAACTAAAATGCCAACTCTGTTTTTCCCAAATCCTCAGCATATGCTATATGACCTCACAAGGAACGGAAGCTACTACTGTGGATTCCATTGTATTATGTAAGAATACTGCAAAAACATTAAAGAAATATGCAATCTGCAGTGAATGAACTGCAACAGGCTGCAGTAATGCAAGCCATGAATGAGGCTATGTTTGTGTGCTGTAGAAGGTAGCCAGGTAGAGTGAGAGCAAGGCTACAACTAAACCAGTTGTCAAACCAACAAATAATTGAAAGGTACCACGTAGACAGACACCTGGTGAAGCTGTGTGTAACATGTGTGCCCCACACATGCCTCTGTGGACATCGCCTATTGAAACCAAAGTGTGTCGCAGCCTAGGTGTACTTGCATCTTGGACATTCCAAATAAACATGGGGGATACTGTGGGAGTGTCACAGACAGCTTCCAGTCGTATCCTGGCAAAATTCCTAGCAGCAATGTGCAGCAATGTGGATGAGTACATGTACATTCCATTCACCCCCATGGACTGGAGAACTGTGATGTACCAGTTCTATAACACTGCAGACCTCTTCTATGGATCAGAGTGTGTGATATACCTTTAAGAAGCTTTCCAGTGAGTCAGCATATACATATAAGTGCTGTGCACATGCAAGCAACAGTGCCATTTTGAGTGAGCAGCCAGATTGAGAGGATGCAAGTATGTTGTCAGTTAGTTAGATAGTTTGTTTAAGTTTAATGTTCCTGCCATCCATCCTGATGAATTTGTACACAATAAACTACTTAAATGAACACTCAAGCTTTCTAGTGAGTCAGCATATATATATATATATATATATATATATAAGTACTGTGCACATGCAAGCACAGTACTTATATGTAAAAGTACTGTGCACATGCAAGCAACAGTGCCATTTTGAGTGAGCAGCCAGATTGAGAGGATGCAAGTATGTTGTCAGTCAGTTAGTTAGATAGTTCGTTTAAGTTTAATGTTCCTGCCATCCATCCTGATGAATTTGTACACAATAAACTACTTAAATGAACACTCAAGCCTCAACATCTTCTTAATGCACATAAGAAAAGTAACAAGGTGTCAGAATGGGATTCAGAGTCACAGCCACGAGGCAACAGGTTAAAGTTGGAGAAATACACAGGAATGGATCATCCCTACTGCTCAAATGACTCACAAAATAGGTCAGAAACTAATTCCAGGTACTAAAACTCTCTTAAATGATTTATTTTGTTCCAAATATAAAACAAAGCACTCAGAACACTCAAAACAAATTTCTTATTAAACGAAATGTCCACAACTGTGGCATATTGAAAAAGAATTTCAAAATAATTACAAAAATGTTTGAAACAATATCCGAAGCACATAAAATGTACAAAAAAAGGAAAACGACCAAATTTACTCACGATATGCTACTTTTTTACATTAACTAAAGCTATTCAAAATATCCGGTGTGCAAAATGTTTGCATGTGTGTGTGCAGTATTACAGTGCAGTCATTTCACAAAGTAAAGTTGTTTCAAAAAATATTTTGCAAAGTACAGATATTTCAAAGCATATTTCACAAAGTACAGTTTATTGTGCATTTGAATATTATTACAAGTACCTGGTGATTGTGGATGTTCGTACATAATTACAAGGGTCATTTTGCATTGTGGTTTACTATAATCTGTGGGCATGGCAGAAGGATTTTGTATACCTGCACTGCTTGTGTTTGAGAACAATATTGCAGAAAATTAGAGAGTGAGTAGGAATACAATGTTTTCATACAGGCTGCTTTTTCTGGCAAAGATGCACATACAAAGGCATTTATTCTGCTTAATATAGCTGGTTCAGAAGTCATTGAAAGAGAGCGTTCATTTATGTATGCACCTGCTGTGTTTGCAGGGGAGGGGGGAAGACCACCATATAGTGGTATCGGCTGAAACAAGAGAAGATTCTGAATGCATAAAACATAAATTTAGAGAAATGTGTAACCCCAAATGAATATTGCAATAGAAAGCCACTTATTTTACACCAGGGATCAAATGTCTAGTGAAACCTTTGCAGCATATATAACTGACTTGAGAAATAAGGATAAAACATGCAGATTTGGTGATTTCAGAAATGAGTTGATAAAGGGCAGGCTTGTGTGTGGCATTAATAATGACACAGCGAGGAAGATTTTGCTTTGAGACAGTGATTTCATGTTAAATAAGGCCATTGAGATTTTTCAGATATATGAGCTTACAGAAAAGTAAACAAGTATGCTTACAAATGAGAATAGCTGTAGAAGGCACAATGACAAAGCTCATGTTGATAGTATGCAGCATGTGGTAAAATGAAACAGGCCCAAGCACATGGCAGCTACTGCAGGTCCTGTAACAGTCCCTGGGAAACCCCAAGTCTTTCCAACAAATTCCAGAGCATCCTCAGTGAAGCATAAGAGTGAGTCAGCAAAGTCAAAACGTGTCCCCACCTAGCTTTATAGTCAACTGTTGTAACTGTGGTAGTAATCATGAACCCAAAAGAGAAAAGTGCTTAGCTTTTGGTCATCATTGTCATTCTTGCAATAAGTGGAATCATTTCAAAAGATTTTGTAAATCAAATATGACACATTCTTTTATTAAAAGAGGGCATTCCAAGAGGCAAGTTGATCAATTAGAAAGCTGCTACCCAGCTTTTTATGTTGATGGTGTGTCTGTGCTTGGTGAAACAGTTAATCCAGTAGATTTGTGGGCAAAGAAAAAAATCTTTTGTACCATTTGGATTAATGGAAGTCCCGTAGAGCTCAAAGCAAATACTGGCTCAAAGTACAATGTTATGTCAGCAGAAGCATTTGCTAGAGTAAAAGCTATAGAACAACTTGATTTGACAAAGTGTGCAAAGCTTGTTGCTTATGGTGGTGAAGAGATTCAAATCAAAGGCTCAGTAGTGCTTTCATGTTACTCTGCTAGGAATGGCTATGGCTCTCAATTTTTCATAGTCAAGAGACATGTGCAGTCATTATTAGACCTCAGATATAATTTGAAAATGGGACTGCTTTCACTTAATAAAGGAGTTCATCATGTAAGCCTGTATGACAACAGCCCAGATTTCACCCAAATATTTTTTTCTGAGTATGCTGACATTTTTGCAGACAAACTAGTTAAGCTACCAGTTGTGTACTCTATGAAGTTAGACCCAGAGGTCAGCCAAGTTATTAGACCAGAATGAAAAGTTCCAATAGCTATGCAGACCAGAGGCAAAGCTGAGCTAGACAGAATGGTGCAGCTAGGAGTAATTTGTCCAGTAGAAGAACCTATGAATGGGTATCCTCCATGGTGGTAGCTCATAAGAAAAGCAAAGATGATATCAGAATATGTATTGATCCAAGAGATCTGAACAAAGCATTCAAAAGGTCTCATCATCCAATGCACACAGTTGAAGAGATTGCTGCTCTCGTACCAAACTCCACTGTTTTTTCTTTCTTAGATGCAAAGAGTTCATTTTGGCAAATTCTGCTTCATCAAAAATCTTCATTGTTAACCACATTCGGTATGCCATTTGGCAGATATTGATTTATGAGAATGCCATTTGGGATAAATTCTGTCAGTGAAGTCTTTCAGCGTGCAATGGAGCAAATTTTTTTGGGCTATCCATGTGCTATTATAGAAGATGATATTCTAGTAGGAGGCAATAGTGAGGTCAAACAGGACAGAAACCTCAAGAAAGTTCTGGAAAGAGCACATCAAGTGAATCTTAAGCTGAATCCTCAGAAGTGCAACTTCAGGCTATGAGAAGTTACTTATGTTGGTCACTTGTTTACCAGTTTGGGCTTGCGACCAGCTCCTCCCAAAAAAACAGCAATTCTCAAGATACCAGCCCCAGACAATGTCCAAGCCCTACAATGTTTTATTGGTATGCTCAACTATCTAGGTAAGTTCATTCCAGATTTAAGCCAACTTTCAGCACCGTTCAGAGAGCTGACATGCAAAGATGCAATTTGGTCATGGTCAGAACAGCACCAGAGTATTTGATGCCTCGAAGCAGAAAATTGCTAACCCACTAACTCTTAGCTACTATGGTATTCTCAAACCACTTACTCTTTCTTGTAATGCTTATAAATCTGGTCTAGGTTCAGTCATTCTTCAAGAGGGTAGACCAGTAGCCTATGGATTGAGAACTCTTACTCAGACTGAGATGCAATATGCCCAGATTGAGAAAGGGCTTTTGGCAATTGTGTTTGCATGTTCAAAGTTTTTTGATTATATTTATGGTCTACCTATCCAGATCGAAACTGATCACCAACCTTTAGTCACTATTTTGAGAAAGCCTATCCATACAGCTCCAGCTAGACTGCAATGTATGATGGTAAAATTGCAGAAGGACAATTTCAATTGTATCTGTACAGAAGGCAAACATCTTTGTCTTGCTGATACTTTATCCAGATTACCCAGAAAAAAACATGGAACAGCACAACAATGAGCAACTTGATTTTGAGGTTATGGAAATGAAAAACTTTTCTTCCACATGTCTTGATGAGCTCAAAACTCACACAGCTTCAGATCCAATTCTCCAGAATCTCAACCACTTTATCAGTCAAGGATGGCCTTCAAAGCAATCTTGTTTAGCAGTAGAAGTGCAACCTTATTTTCCATATAGGGATGAGATTTTGTCAGACAATGGTATCATCATGAAAGGTCCTAAAGCGATTGTTCCAAAGTCCTTGCAACAAGAGTACATTAAGATCTTCCATCATAGCCACCCAGGAACTGATTCTACTAAAAGAAGGGCCAGAGGTGTAGTATTTTGGCCTTCTATGTCAAGAGATATTGAGAAAGTACTTTCATCTTGTTCAGTATGTAATAGGACAAAGCTACATCAACAAAAAGAACCCCTTCACTTAAGCCAGATTCCTGAACTACCTTGGTTGAAAGTAGCTACAGATATCTTTGGGTGCAATGGTCAACATTATTTGGTGTTAGTAGACTCTTACTCAAATTGGTTTGAGATTGACCTACTTCCCAACTTAACTTCCAGTACTGTCATTACTAAGTTGAAGCAACGTTTTTCTGTCCATGGTAGTCCACACAGAGTTATTTCTGACAATGATGCACAGTTTACAAGTCAGCGGTTAAAGAAATTTGCAGAAGAGTGGGACTTTGTTCATAATAAGAGTAGTCCTGAATATTCTCAGTGAAATGGCTTAGCTGAACATGCAGTTCAAAGTGCAATACAGCTGTTAGAGAAATCCAGATGTGACAATACCAGTGTTTTTCTCAACTTGTTAAATCTCAGAAACATTCCTTGTGATAATCATCTTGGTTCACATACCTAGAGACTTATGCCAAGACAACCAGAACCACACTACCAATCAGCAGTAATTTATTGATTCCAAATGCCAAGAACAACAAAGCAGTAAAACCAAGTGTTGAAAAAGCATTTGTCCCAGAAGTCTTACTATGATTAAACCAGCAAACCACTCCTTTCTCTGCAAAAAGGGGAGATAGTGAGGATGCAGATGTCAAAAGATTTTGATTGCACTGGATTTGTGAAAGGATTCTGTCAAGAGCTGAGATTGTACATTGGTGAATCACAACGAATGGAATTCAGATGAAATTGGAAGCCTTTGTTACCTGTGTCTGAACCAGCATTATGACATCTTGTCTGTGACAAAGAATCTAGTTCTCAGAGTAACTTGTCCAATGTTCCTGATCCAGAGAACATTCCATCAGCAATCCCCATTCCTGAGAAAATCACTGAGACTCCTCAAGCAGAATATTCCCCAGTGACTGGCCCTGTTGCTAAACCTAGTCCTAACTATTATGTAATGAGATCAGGCTGCATCTCAAAGCCTACTTCCAGATACACAGCAACATGGACATGACTGTTGTTTTTCTTTATTCGTGTCTTTATAAATTGCATGCATACTGAAATGCCATTGTTTATGTCAGTAAAGAGGGAGGATGTAGATCAAAATGTGTGATATACCTTTAAGAAGCTTTCCAGTGAGTCAGCACATGCATATAAGTTCTGAGCACATGCATGCAATAGTGCCATTTTGAGTTAGCAGCCAGAGTAAGAGCATGCAAGTATGTAGTCAGGCAGTTAGGTAGTTCATTTAAGTTTAATGTCCTTGCCATCCATCCTAATGTATTTGTATACAATAAACTACTTAAATGAACACCTAAACTACTTAAATGAACACCTAAGTCTCAACGTCTTCTTATTGCACATAAGAAGAACGACAAACCCCATGTTCTCAGCGCAACCTATTGCACAAGCATCCCTATCAAGACCTCAGTACATAATGAAGCAGATTGATATGTAAACAGAAGGGGCTTGCCATCTTTTAACTGCCAATTTGCATGTTTAGCAGATAGCAGTATAACAAATCTCATGGCAACACCCCCTAGAAGTGTCTATGATGCTGCCATATGCAGGGAAAGTAGTCTGAGAGCCTCTTTGAGAAAAACGTAGCAAGCACAACCAAGGATAACAATAAGGCCTTTTACAGCTACGTATGTAGCCTGAAAGGTAGGATCCAAGCATGTGCAGAAATAGTGACCAACGGAATCACACACACTGACCCCACAGAGATAGCAAACCTGCTAATGGATAGGTTTGGTGAAAATTTCACTCCCTTATCCCCTCCAAACCTATCACAAACCTTCCCCCAACCCCCCCCCCCACCACCACCACCACCACCACACATATCTGAAGAACAGGTCAACAAAGTCTTGTCCAAAGCAAAAAACACAGTCTTTTTGAGACTAGAAGGCATCCCAGGCTGTCTTCTAAACAGGCTAAATCATGAGCTAGCATCACCATTAAGTACCCTTTTCAATCATAGTCTAACCACAGGCATTGTTCCTGCAGAATGGAGAACAGCAACAGTTGTTCCCCTCCACAAAGGTGGCGTAGCAATAAACCCGGGAAATTACAGACCCATAAACCTGACCAGCCTCATCTGTAAGCCCATGGAACATATTATTATGGACCTCATAAATAAAGACAAAGGTGACCTCCAAACCCTGGATATTACCCAGTTTGTCCTCAAGAGCAGATCCTGCCTGTTAAATCTGGTGTATATTTTTGGAAAATGTGACCAGGGCCATTGACGAGGGCAAATCTGTGCACACAGCTTACCTCAACTTGGCAAAAGCTTTCAATGCAATCCCACACACAGACATTATTGATAAACTTAGCAAACTGAATGTAAACCCCTTCATTGTAAGATGGGTTGCCAACTGGTTCACAAACCAGACACAGACTATCAAAGTGGGTGACTCCACACCAGCCAGCAGACCTGTCACCAGTTGGGTGCCACAAGGGTCAGTGCTGTGCCCCCTACTGTTCGGTATATACTTCTCAGAAGTTCAGGTCAAAACTAAGGAGGTGTGGCTGTCCAGTTTTGCAGACGGCAAACTGGGTGCAATTATTGAATCTCCAAATGATATCAATATACTCCAGGAGGGTCTTACACAGACCACCGACTGGTGTCTTAGTCATGGTCTCAAACTGAATGCAAAGAAATGCATCATCATTCTTTTCCACACCAACAAGGTCCCTTCACACTATCAAATGAATAAAAATATCCTAAGTACCCACAAAGTGGTAAGGGACCTGGGATCACAAGTAGACTGCTACTTTAACTTTGATCACCAGGTGTCTACTGTAGTAAAGAAGGCTTTCTACTTTGCACACTTGATTAGTAAAGGCATCGCCTTGAGAGCAAGAGGTTATAACCCCTCAATACATGGCCCATAATTGAGTATAAAGCCCTGTTCAGTATGTACCATACAAAGCACGTGCATCAACCGGAGAGACCTCAGAGGTTTCTAACAAAGAAGATCAAGGGACTCCAGCACATGCCTTACACAGACCGACTAAAGTCCCTGTCACTATACTCTGTATCATATAGGCTTCTTAAGGGAGACATATGCCTGTGTTACAGAGCAATCTCAGATGCAAACCTAATGAACATGCTGCATACCTGTAAATCAAATGGGACTAGGGCTACCTGTTCCAGGGACCTAAATATGGCCTGTGACTTAAATGGGACATGCTGGAGGGACAGATTTATCTCCCAGCGATTGCCACATCTTTGGAATAGGCTACCTATTCATGTGAAACAGAGCACCTCTATGACACTGTTCAAGTGGAACCTAGATGATTAGATAGGGCACCATAATTTTTTTACCGGTATTAGTGCCTGCAACCCTCCTGGACATGGGAAGCCATTACTAAATGCAATCTTGGGCATTATCTAACATTTCTATGGTATTACATTGGGATGAAAGGGTTAAGCTTGAAATGACCACTGGGTCAATAGCCTAGTAATCTTCCATGATCCTATGATCCAGACCACAGAGAGTATGGATCCTTTTTTTTTTTAGTGAACTAGTACTTGTGTTAAAAATCAGTCAATGAATAAATACCCATACCAGCAAAAGGACATAGTACATAGAGATACTGTCAGAATCCATATGTTTCTCTACACACACCAGAGTTTATGGAGCCACCTGCAAGATATATGAATAATCTGTAATTCCATCCTTATGTACTGTTCAGTTTTGCTATGTAAATCTATCTACACAACTGTATATGGGAAATTAATGCATCTCCTTAATGCAGATGGCAACAACTGTATTCATAAGAGTAAATCAAACACCACTCCAGTAAGTTACAAGCATCTGTCTTAATGCACACATTTTCCATAAAAATAAATCTAAGCAGATACCTTTGAGATGGAGTAATGTTAACATAGGTAAAATTCTCCCAAACAGAAAGGTCAGTTTGTCTTATAACTCAGGCATAACAAAAAGTAAGAGCACTTAATTTGCATCCATCTTTTAGGTACCATTTGCACCATGCATAATTAATGAGGTTCATTAAAATTCCAGATTTTGGAATCCAGTTTACTCACGTCAGTGTAAGTTCTTGAAATTGTGCACATCAACTAATAGCTTGGCATAATGGAAAGGTACTTTGCATAGGTGTACAATAGGTATCAGTGAATGGTACCATGTATAGCACTTGCCTGTTATCTTCAATGGTCTGATAACATGACATCAGTGCCACTTTTAAATATTGATTTTGATACACTTATAACTCAGACCATTGTTACCTGTGAACTGAGTGGGACCTCAGTGAGCAGTTTTTAAATCTTAATATATTTTCCATTGGAGAATCAATGTTATCAATATGACTACTTCTTAGAGGCTTTGACTTGTCCTGGCACTCAATTAGACTGAGGTGGGATTTGTTGATTTGTCATCCTTTTAGGAGTCCATTTGACTTGGTCAGGTATGAAGTTGTCTGACGCCGTGGTGGTTTTGCTTGAACTTGTGGATTTACTTTGTTTTTGGAGATTGTTGGGCTAACTGTGGCCATTCAGGCCTTCAAGAGTGGCAGTTACACACAGGCAGCAAAAAACGTATTTTGGCTACTGGTTTTGGATTTTAAATTCTGTTGAGCCAGAGGGACCAGTCTGAGACTTGGGACACTGCTGGTGTTGAGGATGGAGCTAGAGACAGTGTGGTTAGTGTGGATGGAGTGGATTGCTGTGGTTACTGTAATCGTTCGGGCCTTCAGGTGGTGGCAGTTATGCCTAATGCAGGTAGTGGAAACCTGACTTTGTCTACTGCTTTTCATGTGAATTCGGATTTAAATTCTGTTGAGTCAAAGAGGACCAGTCTTGGACTTGGGGATATTGCTGATGTTGAGGATGGAGCTAGAGTTAGTGTGGATGGTTTTGATGGTGAGGATTGCTGTGGTCACTGTAATCACCACTGTGATGGGGTGAGCATGGTTAATGCAGCTTTGGTGTCTTCTGATGGTTTGGCCTCTGTTGCTGTTGTTGTTGTTTATTTGTTTCTGTTTTGTTTCTGTTTTTATTTTTGCAGATGAGCTTGGAGGAAGGTAATTTTGTTCAGCTGTGCACTGTTGCTGTATGGTGAATGGCAATAGGGTTAAGTTTGACTTAGCAGCAAGCCATCTTTTCTGAAGATAGTTTTTCAAATGTAGGCTACAACCTAAATAACAGATTTGTGTATCTGTCACACATATTTTGTTGTTGATATGTTATGTGTATGTTTGGAGTGATTTTATTGATGTTTTAATGTATGTGTTGATGTGTTTCTCAGTGCCTGATCTATTGTGCATTGCCTGCCTTTTCATAGGTTGATTGGGTGTTTGCAGTGTCAGTGTTCATACTGATGTTTGCAGATGATGTGGCATGTACTTGTTGGTATTGCATCTGCTACAACACCTTGGGAGTTTTGTTACAATGTGCTTGTGTACTGTGTTTGTGGATACTTGTGCACATAGGCTTTTTTGTAGCATTTCATAATCAGCAAGCATCATCAGGGTGTTCGCATTTTGCATGCTACTGATTGCTAATAATTGTACGTTGAACATGCATACAGTTGTAGACATACAGTACCATTTGTACAACATATACTATATTCTCACGTGTCACAGGTTGTGACTGTGTTTATGACTGAACATTATAAGAATCTGTTACTGTTGTATTCTGCCTGGCTCAGATGTTTGTCATATGGCTTGCCTAGTTTCCACAATATCGTCATCTCACCTTATCTTCATTTTAACAATGTCACTTTATGGCTGTTCATATGACTCATTACCATTTTCATTCACACACACACATAACTGGTCAGGGAACACATGCAATGGGAAAAAGAATTTAAATAATGACATGCTGCCAGACACTCAGATGAATAGTTTACTGAGGCAGACAACATTATTAAACAGAGCAGGTCCCAATAATAATATTATCTTGACATTTGCAAGCTTTTATTTTGTAAAATTTGGCATGAGGTAGTGTCATGTATGATTCCATTCAAATGAGAGGGAATCTTACATGTGCTTGCTTTGTGTATGCTTGTCATGTTTCATGCTGGCCAATATTCAAATGTCCAGGTCATGTCATGTCATGATTTCCACTAGTAAGCTGTGTTATGCATGCCATTTCATGGCCTTGATAGGGCTGCTCACATTGTTGATGACTACACTTTCCCTGACATGTTTTGTTGTTGGGCATGTCCATAACTATAGATAAAGTGACACAGGGACTGTGTTATGTGCATTAGGAGCCATTCACTGATAACAATTCTGTATATTATAATTGTGCTACTTGCTAACATTTGTACCATTTCAAATTATACTTTATTTTAGATAAAAACTTCAATGTATGCTACTACATCTTCAGTTTCATAGTTGTATTTGCAGAACTCACATGTGGATAAGATGTTAATTAACGTATGCTAGATTACTGATGTGCACATCAGTTTCATTTTAAGGTCAGGTATGATCTTCATGGAAATGTCTGGCGTGATAGACATTTGCATTTCATTGGTTATGGTTTTGACTACAGATATACATTGTATATGGTAATACACTGGACTATGGTCATAACATATTTTAACATTTTATGAAGACTCTTCTCTGCCTGCTCATTGAGTCACAGTTAGTATGTTATGAAAACAGGTAGTATCAGGTATGCATAAGTAATTTCTGTCCTATGTTGCAATTCATCTTGATGGGTGGCCATGGTGGTGCAGAGGTTAGTGTTGTCACCTCACAGCAAGAGGTTCTCTGGTTCGATCCTTGGCTGGGGTGCCTTCTGTGTGGAGTCTGCATGTCCTTCCTGTGGTTGTGTGGGTTTCCTCCGTGTGCTCCGGTTTCCTCCCACATCCCAAAGACATGCTGTAGGTGGATTGGACACTCTAAATTGGCCCTAGGTTTGAGTGCGTGCATGTGTGCCTTCCGTCAAAGGTTGGGCGCCGTGCTGGCAACTCAACACTGTAAAACTACACTGCCAATCATGAGTGGATGAATGATCTGCTGTGGCGACCCCTAACTGGGAAAAGCCAAAAGAAGAAGAAGAAGTTGCAATTCATCTTGACAGAGCATGGGACCTGTGGACAATCACCAATAAGACATAGATGGCAAGCACATGCCAGACAATGCCAGAGTCCTCAGATGATGATGATGATGATGAAGCTGGACCTGTATGAGCCTTCATGATTGCTGCTCCCAGGAGGAGATGATGCCAGGAACAACACAGAGACAATTATCAGGAGGAGTTCCATGGGGTTGTAACTGATGTGTTTTGAACACTGATGAGGGACATGATGGGGATTTTTTTCCAGAACATGGCACAGGCTATGCGTGACTCATTCAGGGAGACAGCCAGAGATATTCACTCATTCCAATCTTGCTGGGCCCTCAGGTCCATAAGTTTTGTCTGTGTGCTCCAGTTGTGTTATGCTGCCAACATGCTGATTGCCATATAACTGACTAGACTGTATATGCACTCATGTGCATGTATACCATGTAGCTGCCATGCTTATGTGTTATATGTGCAAACATACCATGTGGGTATCATTGTGTGATATTTAATGATGTTTAATGTGTGCATGACACAGATTAACACATTATACTTTCCTCCCACATTCAGCTGTCTATGGGTTCATGCATTGTGGTGTTAACCTGCAGCTAGCGCTGCAACAATTACCCTGCAAACATGTGTTTTACTGAGGGCAACTGACAGACAACAGATGTTGTCCATAGTCCAGCACTAATGCTGTGGTATGATTAAGATTTGTGTATTACCATATCATGTATGTTCAACAGAAAGACATGTCATTGTCCATGTGTTTTGCATGACAGTTGTCATGCTGTCCCACTGGCATGATGTGTTGTTGTGTGTCATGTGGTGGCAATGCTGATGCTATGTGGGAGTCATATACAGGTGTGTCATACCTACAGGCAGTCCTCCTTTTCTGACTGCATCAAATACCAATTTAATATTATTGTATACACAGTGGTATGGATAATTTATTCAGTAACCGTACATTACACCAGTTTTGCTCTGTATTACATTTCCACATCCTTTCCCTTTTCACATAAGTTCACACTTTCTAGCAATATTTGTACCCAGTAACTGATGACTGCACATGTCTCTGCACATATTCTGATTCATGATGAAACACCACAGTATCTTTGACATGTGAACATCACTGACTTATTATCGATGTGCTGTAATGATGCCCACGAGTGTCCTCGGCTCAGTAATGAGTGTGTGCATATACCTGCAGTTGTTTATTTACATTGTCATGACAGTATATGTGTATGTGATTGAAATTCTTGGTTTGCTTACCTATGCCTAATGATAGTATGTGATTGCACATTAGTGTGTATGTGGGAGTTATACATGCCTATTTTGGTGGACATCAGTAATGCAGTCTGCCCATGTGATATACATTTGCCATTTGCTTAAATGTATTTTTGGTTGGCTTCAGTAGTACTGTCTGTGTTGTACACATGCATTTACGATGAATGACCTTATCTTGTTGTCCTGCTGTATCATTGCCTTCCTTGATGTGGGTCTAGGTTGTCCACCTCTGTTCCACCTTCATATTTATGTAATATATTTTGCAGATATGTTTGCCTTTGCTGTAATTATTGACCATCCTTGTGTATCGTGGTGAACATGTGACAAATGTATGGCCATTTTACTGATGCACGACATTTGCACACATGTCACTGGCTACGTCTTGCAATATGTCCTTTTTGTCATTATACTTGTGTGTTAACCATTGTACTTTGCTGGTTCGTGTGCACAACCTGATTCTTGTTTTTTTTTTTTTTTTGTTTTAAGCTGTAGCATTAGATTTTTACAAATATTCTTACATGTCATTGTTGTGTGTATGCATATTGATAATGCTTTCATGTATATTCCATTTAGGTCACTGACAGTCATACATATACATCTACACCTGTGTGTTGCCTTTGACAGGGCATATGTGTGTAATATATATGCATTGTATGACACATTTGTTTGGGTTGTGTAGACCTACTTGTGAATTTAGCAGACATTTTGCTACTTTGCTGCAGTACTTCAGTTTGGCACTGTGTTTGGTTGTTTGCCTTTCACATGCATTGTCAGACATTTTATTTCTGTCCTCTGCTGGAGTTCTCTAATATTCTTAGATCTGCATTTTGCTCAACTGTGATGCTGCTTGGCTTACACTTGCACTGCTGAAAGACTGCTTGTATGTGTTTATTTATTCAATGTGTACTGTGATCCTTTTATATTACCCTGCAACACACATCTACCATTGGTCATACACAACCAGGTATGACTGCCACACAGTTTGCAATATGTTGTAATGTGATAATACATAGATATATTTTTCTGTGTTTTACCATGGATAGTATGCATCCCCATCCTGTTTGACAGCTTTCTATTGCCCACATTATACAGTGTGCTGTCTGTGTAATTTACCTGTCCTTACTGTTTTCTTCACACCTTTGCCCATCATGTGTTGTGATATTTGTTCTATGGGTATATTTATTTCCCTATCTTTACCTTTCCTTCTATTTAAAAACAAATAGTGCCTATTCCCACCAAAAAAAATATTGCACATGCCACTCTGACTTTCCCTCTGATTTTACTACTACAATATCCTGATTATGTGTCCCTCTTCTTTAACCATTCTGCACATCTTCTTTTCTATCTACCACATGTGTGATGCCTGTGTTCTCACACAAGTCCCTCAGTCATTGTTAGCTAATGTCATCTGTGGTGATGTAGCCGTGATTGACCCTCACCTTTATTAATTAGCACATTACAAGTAATAGCTAGCATATTTTAATAATAATGGACATAGTTTAGTTGTCCCTAATCTTACGGGAGAGAATCTATTATAGATATGTATCTTAACTGTCCTTCTGCTTGCATTGTGAGATTTTTTTCATAAATTTGTTAATGAATATCACAATCTGACTACGATTTTTCATTATTTACAGATTATTTGTGAGTATGTACAGTGCGCTGTAACTATGTAAATACTTCATTGTACGTCAAGAAATTTGGAGTTCACTGTGGCACATTTACATTGATATCTGCAACTTTACTGCTGATGCCAGCATAATGCACTGGATTCCATGAACTTTACAGAATCCAGCCCACTGAATCCAGGTGTTTGCTTTATAGCTACTTGAAAGGCCAGCCATTTAAAAGACCAAACTTCATTTCTGCCTAGCATTGTTCTAGACTGCCCTGAAATTATGTGCAATCATGAAATACACATAAATTAGGAACACACAGCTAAGATTCAAATAAGCAATTGCACATGTTTCATAAAGGCTTTTAAGATAGTCCATCAAACTAACTATCCCACTGTACAGAACAAAATGAACAAAAGCTTAAAAATTATCAGTTTCACTCCTTATGAAGACAAAACATGTGAGTAAGAATGCATTTCAAAACTCACTGCACTACTGCAACATTTTTTATCAATTTCTGAAAAATCATTTCAAGCAATCTAGCCTCTGTGAAGTACTAGAAACTTTTTTGATTTGCCCATGTGTTGTGCGCCACCTCTATTTCACATGACCACTCCTTTTTCTTTATCCTTTTCTTTATTATTATTTATTTATTTATTGACATTTGATTACCACAAAAGTCTGACTGGGTAGATGCCCAGTTTCAGAGAAGGTCCAGGGAGAGAAGCTCCAAATTATTACAAAACATTTTAAGAACAACAATTTTACAATGTTCACAAATAAAACAAAACCATCTGTATTTTAAATAATTACAACAAGTTGACATAATATAAAAACGTTGGTTAAAAATCGACACAAGGTATATGACAATCATTTAATATTTAGAGAAAAGATTGAAGAATAAGGAGGTATAAGGAATGAGAAGATACTTGTTTACATTTAGAGATATAGTTTAGCATGGATTTCAGCAAGAACAGAGCCGGATTTTAGCTAGGAAGTCTTTCAGAGTGATTTTGAAAGATGAGATGTAGGATATAGACCTGACAGATACAGGTAAGGAGTTCCAGGCCTTAGCAACCTTGTATGTGTAGAGACAATATCCAGCAGATTTGCTAGGTTTGTAGACAAGACAGGAGTTTTTGGTTAATGAATTGCAATGACCGACTGGCAACATAGCTGTGTGGACTGTTTTTTAGTGCTGGACAGGCAGATGGCTGCTGGATAATTTTATAGGTGGTAAGAAGTTGTGTATATGTTAGTTGATGTGAGAGTTTTAATCAATTTAGACTTTTCAGTGCTATACAGTGGTGGAGGGTGGCCACGGTGGTGCAGCAGTTAGCATTGCCGCCTCACAGCAAGAGGTTCTCCAGTTTGATTCTCGGCTGGGGTGCCTTCTGTGTGGAGTCTGCATGTCCTCCCTGTGGTCATGTGGATTTCCTCTGGGTGCTCCGGTTTCCTCCCACATCCTAAAGACATGCTGTAGGTGGATTGGACACTCTAAATTGGCCATAGGTGTAAGTGTGTGCATGTGTGTGCCTTCTGTGGAAGGTTGGGCACCAGGCTGGCAACTCAACACTGTAAAACTCCACTGCCAGTCATGAGCAGACAGGTGATCCGCTGTGGTGACCCCTAACTGGGAAAAGCCGAAAGAAGAAGAAGAAGAAGAAGTGCTATACAGTGGTGGGTTCTGAAAGGGGTATGTGCTGCAAATTTAGCAACTTTGTTATAGCATTGTTCAAGTTTTAATTTTTGTGAAGATTGGAGGTTAGTAAGGTTGGGAGCACCATAAAGAAGAGTGGGGAGGAGATAAGTAGCGGCAAGTGTAGTTTTAGTTACATCATTGAGACAGTTCTTGGCTCTGAAAAGTTTCCCTAATTTTTGATGAGTTTTTCTTATGCAATTTTGTATATGCAGGTTGAAATGTAAGATTATCTTCCACTATCACCCCTGATACTTTGCTATGAGAAGTGACCTTAGTGGTTGCATTATCAAGAGAGAGGACTTTAAATTTTGTTTTCTTTCATGAGAGAGGGGGACTTGGGGGGGAGTAGTACTTTGGTCCTTTTTGGTTTGAGCATGAGTTGTGTGTTCCAAAGCCCTGTTTCAGTGGCTGTTAAAGCTTCCTGAGTAATTTTTGGAGGTGTACCATGTTGTCAGATGAGCAAATGAGAGAGGAATCATTTGTATAGTGTATTAGCATGGCCTGTTGTGTGGAAGTATAGAGGGTGTTGCTGAAATGTTAAAAAGAAGGGGACTAAGGACAGATCCTTGTGGTACACCAGTGATGAATGGGAGGTAAAGAGAGAGCATGGAGTGCCATTTTACTGACTGAGACCTATTGGACAGGTAGCTTTTGAACTACAGAAGGGTGGGCTGAGAAGGAGCTAGTGAGGACATTTGAAATAAAAGCTTGCTGTGACAAACTATGTCAAAGGCTTTAGACAAGTCTAGAAATAAGGAACAGACTAGTTTGCCATTATCTCTAGCTTTATTGACAGTATCTATATTTATATATCTAGCATATACCTAGTATTTCTTAGTCTGTGAGCCATACATCTCACTCTGAACTATGTTTTCTAACCCTTTTACCTCATTTTTCCTTCACCTTACTATATATATATCACTTCTCAGGACCATAAACTTTAGGCTGGGTCCCTCAAACTGCTATCCATCTCCTACAGTTAAACTGAAGTAAAAAAAAATGAGGCGTTACTTTAATTTGTGCTGGATTGCTTTCTGAAGTCATTGTACTTTTTAAGAAGGCATTTTATTTGCATGGGATGTTACTTAGGAGATCATAATAGACAGAACTTGTTGAGGGAGTTATTAACTAGGCCTGTAATAGACTGCAGACTGATTATCTGATATTTACAAAAAAAATCCCTCTGCATAAAGTTGGGCCATCTACAGACCCTGGAAACTACAGACTCATAAGTCTCACTAGCCTCATATCCAAAACTATGGAAAGAATTATTATTGAAATGATCAATAATGACGTATGAAACCTCCAAACACTGGACCCAACTCAATTTGGTTTCATCAGAGGCAAGTTGTGCCTACTCATCCTGGTGAATTTCTTAGAGAAGGTTGTCAAAACAATGAATGAGGGGGAAAGCGATTCACACTGCCTACTTTGACCTAACCAAGACATTTGACACAATACCCCACATGGACATTTTTAACAAACTCAGGAGGTTATGTATAAAGCCTTATTTCATCCAGTGGATACCCAGCTGGCTCGCAGACAGGACCCAGGAAGTTAGAACTGGGGAGTCCACTACTATGAAGAGGACAGTCATAAGCAGAGTCCCTCTGAGATTGGTTCTCAAACTGCTCCTTTTTTGGCATTTACTTCTCTGAAGTCAAGGATAATGTCAAAGGCCTCTGTCTGACTAAATTTGCAGATGACTGCAGATTAGAAGCATAGGTTAGTGGTGATAGAATCACCCTCTGACACTAATATTTTCCAGGAAGAATTGACACAGACAAATAACTTGTATCGGCGCCATGGACTAAAACAAAATGCCAAGAAATGCATAGTATCCTTCGGACATCATCCACCCCTAGTAGCTATCATATTGACAACACCCCCCCAGAGTTGACCCAGTAGTCAGAGACTTGGAGAGGCACATAGACAGTAATCTAACCTTTGACCATCATGTGTCTACAGTAGTGAAGAAATCATTCTATGTTGCAGAACTTATAAACAGATTTATGGCATCTAGGTCCAAGGAGGTCATTGTTCCCCTGTATTTAGCATTCATTAAACCTATCTTTGAGTACAATGCCCCTTGAGTATATACCTAACTAGGCACATCAAAACAATTTGAACATCGACAGAGGTTCCTCACTAAAAGAATACAGGGCATTATTAACATGTCCTGTGTAGACCACCTCAAGGCTTTATCCCTGTATTCCGTCTCCTACAGGCTGTTGATGAGAGATTTATGCCTGACATACAAGGCATTGTTAGATGCCACCCTGATGAACATATCCACAAAACAAACAGTTCCAGAATTACCCATTCTAAAAGCTTGGACAACTGGATAGGACACAAGAAATTCATCCCTGGTTGGGAACCAATGTCTCTAATGGACATAGGCAGCCTGTAAATGGTTCATCTCCCAGGTATCTGTTTGTAAATGTTTCCCCTCACAAGCCCCTACTTACCAGAACTTGTCAGAGATTTGAGATGCATGGCTAGGCTTAAAAAAGGCCCTTGTGGTTGTTAGCCTAGTAAACACCTATGAACCTATGAAGGTGCTAAGGAGCTAATAGCATGTAGTGCCATAGAAATTCAGTGTGTGTATTTCATCAGCAACCATTACTGTATTTCACTTTTGCTGATAGTTACATTTCTGCCTGTCACTCCTCAGTGTTGCAAATCAGATTAACAAGGTATACAAATGAGGCGTTTCATCTTTGGCATTGAAAAGTATGCATCAGGCTCCACGCAAAGAATGAATGTTCATTAATCAAAGTCGCTGTGAAACAAGTTGATGGCTGAATAACAGCACCAAAAATACATCTGGAAGGAAAACTCATTAATCTATACACATTCAAAAATAAAGACACTTCAGGCACTTTACATTTTTGTATACAATAGATGCACTGATATACCAGAATTCATTATCTAAATCCAAAGATAAGAATAGTTAGTTATAAATATGGGCTGATACACAATGGACAAGATTTTAATGTACTGCAGTTTCAAAATGACTGTAGTCTAACATATACGTAATAATCATTATAAGGCTACAATTAACCGTATGCAGTGTTTAAAGCTGTGGGGGATGGTGCTACTTTGATATTAAATAGGCTTTCCTGGAATAAAGATTTTTTAAGTGCTAACAGCTTATTGTACCATGACATAATACTGTCAGCATTGCAACCCTCACTTTATTCTATGGAGTTTTAAAAAAACAGTGTTTCAGTAAAAAGCTTTTTATACCACATTTGTTAATGCAGTGTACAAAGTAAGAAAACTGTAGAAGCAGTACTAATCATTGAAAAACTTGCTCCATGAAATAAAAATAATAGGGTGAATGCTAAACAAGCATAATTATAATACATTTTAATGTAAATCATTTTCAGAATACATAACACCATACTGACATAATCCAAGACATTCTGTAATAATACATTCAGAGCACCTGCACATACAGGTAGCATTAAAATATGTATGGTAATCAGGCTGTAAGATTAGTTTCTTTGTCAGTACCATTCAGCTGTGAAGGTTCAGTTTATATGCATGCTTATTGATTGATTCAAAATGTATTTGTTCACTATTTCATCTTAATTTCACACTTTAAAGCTTTATAATGATTAGGAACCTATCAAAATTGTACACTACATTTAACAATTTCATTAAACAGATTATGTTTCAGCAGTAGAGCCATTTTAGAATATATGCTGTTAACATAAGGCATTTTCTGTCTTAAGTAGCAATTTCTGAAAATGATTTGTGTTACATCTAGATGAGAATGAAAATGTATATCAGTAAGCTGCAGTCCTTAAAAGTACAGTTTCATCCCACGGAGAAGTGTACAATTACAGAAAAGTGTAAACATTAAAAAGAAAAATAAACAACTGGACCCAAACTTCGAGAACAGTCTTCTACACCAGTCAGGCAAAATGATGCTGACAAACTCCATCTCTATATACTTCTTAATTCTGCCATTTGAAACTGCTTTATTCAGTTATTTTCTGTGCTCACTTTATCCTGTTCAGGATCACAGAGAGATGCTGCCTCTCCTTTGTGATAACAGTTATATGGTAGGAAAGAATCCTGGCTGTGATGTTAGTGCTTTATAGGACACATAGACACCATACCTCTCAAACTGGAAACATCAAAAATCTGGACAAAGGCCCATGAAAAGTAGGTGCAATTGACCAAAAATCTGTATGCTGATTAACATAAAATTTGTGTACATAATAATGTAACCCCGCCCACTCTGATAGAATTGTGAGTTACCAACATTCAAACGCAAATTGAAAAACAGACAAAATATTAAACATTGGCAGTTCCATTCTAACATATGTTAATGTTAAAAAGGGCAGTGGCACCCACACCGCTGTTTCTTGATCTCACTCTTCAAAAAAAAAATCTGGAATTCACACAAAATTACTACAGATTATTTCTACTATTTTATTTTTTGTTTTATTGTTGTGTATTATCTTATTTCTGGGTTCAGTTGCAAATAATGCAAAATAGAGAGCTATTTTTAGAACATTTTTTTCACTTCTGCCATCTGTCCCCTGAACCAATAAACTTCCAAAATAAAGTAGTTATCCACAAAAAACTGAGTTAAGACACTGCTGCTGCTGCTGTGTGGATTTGTGCTTATTCATGGCAGTCATTACTCTTTCAATTCACTGGCTACCATATTCTGCTTTTATTCTAGTGCAGGGGTCTGCAACCTGCAGCTCTGGATCCGCATGTGGCTCTTCCAACCCTCTGCAGTGGCTCCCTGTAGATCTGAAAAATACTGGCCACTCTACCGCACAACGCGCATGCATGCACGCACACACACACACACACACACACACACACACACACACACACACACACACACACACACACACACATACACACACACACACACACACAAAGAGTGATTAAGCAATGGACTTTAAATATTGCTCTTATAAACTTAGAAACTTGCTAGAATAACACAGCTTCTGTTGCCATGCATTCCACACACACTGAGAGCGATCGAGCAATCTCCTGCCAGCAGCAGCATCTCATGAAAGGTTTCCATACCTCTCAGAGTCTTACCACAAGAAATCTGGACAGAGCCAAAAATAAAGGGGAACATAGGAACAAAAATAGGGATAAACTTTAAATATTGCTCTTAGAAATTTGCTATATATATATATATATATATATATAAGTTTCTGTTAACATGCATTTTACACACACACACACACACACACACACACACACACACACACACACACACACACACACACACACGCAAAATCACCGCTCAACTGTGCAGATTTTCACAAAATGCCCTGACTTTTGCCTCATATTTCTGGTGTGTTTCTCATAAAATTTTAGTTTTCTGGCAAATCATTGAGGGCTGAAGTCAGGAAAAATAGACAGACATTTGATCTTCAGATTTCATACCCTTCAGAAAATTCATGCCAATGCAAAATCTGTTACTCTATAAACTTTCTAAGTTTGTAAGAGCAATATTTAAAAAGCATCCCTGTTTTGGGCCTTTATGCCCTATTATTTATGGCTTTGTCCAGATTTTTTGTTGTAAGAGGTCAAGATATATGATACACACAAGCACACACTGAGAGTGATCAAGCAATCCCAACAAAGGAACAAAAACAGGGACGGATTTTAAATATTGCTCTTATAAACTTAGTTTTTTTATATTTAGTATAATAAGTGTATATTAAACTTCATACGCTGTGTTATCTTCATTTTAGGGGTCAAATAGGTTTTGTGGCTCCTGATGAATTTTATTTGGTGGGAGAGGGGCAAAATGGCTCTTTTGATAGTGAAGGTTGCAGACCCCTGTTCTAGTGCAAAGCCCCTTCATAGTCTGCAACCCAAAGTTCACAGTGGCAACAGCTACTTTAAAATGGCTGTAATCATTTTTATAAAATCTTCTGGTAGCCAAAACTGTATTATGATACCAGTCACTATTACTTTATATCCAACACTCAGTTTACATAAACTTTCCATACGTTGCTGACTGCTCTGAGTTTACTATGTTTTTAAAAGTTATAATACTTAATGTGAATGTTGCATGTCTAGCAAAAAAATTAAACAGAGGTCATAGTAGACATATTTAAATCTTAGGAAGGGTGGGTTTGGCATAATGGTTGAGATCTTTGCTTTATGACACAAAGTTCTGGGTTTGATTCTGATCTTGAGTTATTAGCTAGGCTTAAAATAGCCCTTCAATGTAGTTAGCCTAGTGTTTACCTATACCCTTTCTCATCCATATTGCATAACATTTTCTAAAACAAAACATTGATACTGCAGTCCTGTAGTAAAAAGCACTTCATAATTGATATTAGTTCAGCTGCTTTTGAAAGACTGATATTTTTTTGCTAGTAATTAATGTATTTGTATCCAATTACAAATCAATTGAAATAAAAAGTAATTCTCCTAAGAAGTATACTACATTACCTGCACTGTACGTAATGTCAAGTGTCTGTCCCTAGTCCTGTCTCTTAAGCACACTGCAGTGATCAACTGACCTTAGTGGTGGTGGTCAAACACTGACAGGCCATATCACACAATCCACATACAGAGATCTAAAATAAGCACCCCCCTCACCAAAAACATCGGGCATTTCTAATTGGTAGTATGAAATGCAATGGGTAATTGAAAAATTTCCCAAACTATCATAACATATACTTAATATTCTGCATTATCTGGACTGGAAAAAATCATGTAGAATTTGGCACTGCAAACATTATAGTACTGGACATTCACTGATGTTGTGTTTCTGGCTGTGGTTATATTTCTCATGCCCAAATAGGCTAGGCAACTTAAACTACTAAAAGAAATAAACAGGTAATTCAGAAAACAAAGACGCATGTCATTGCACATACACACACACACACACACACACACACACACACACACACACACACACACAAAATCAGGCAGTGCATCTCTCAGAAGTAATGAACAGAAAAACAAACATTATCCAGCACATAAACAGAAAACAAAATTGTGTCACCGAGAATTCAAGTGTGCTTATCAAGAAGAAAAAAGTAATCTTTTTAGAACACAAAAGGGCTGTGCTGAGAAGAAGGAAATGTAAGGCTCAAAGCTTGCAGAGAAGTGCTTTTGCAGTGCTACCAGAGACATCTGTTAAGCTTACAAGGCTTCAGTCTGCAACTTCCTTTACATGTGAACTAGCCAGCGCTGAAATTACACCCTAGCAATCTTCAGCCTTTCTCTGCCACTCACCCAAGTTTCCTGTAATCACAAAAGGCAGGAGGTCCGCTGCACCCCCAACTACGCCCAGCATAAATATGTATTTCAGCACTTTAACAACCCCTTCACATTATCATTGATCGATTCACTTCACAAATGTATAGTCAACATGACTGATAAAATGAACAGTAATACCACTAGAACCAAGAAAAACTGGCTGTTGTAGGTAAACTACTCACATGGATAGGGTCTTGAAAAACTTTATTAGTTAAGCTCTTTCATTCATAAACTGTTCTCAATTTTATGAACTAAAGATCTTAACCAGGAAAGGTTTTTAAGGGCCTTTCCCTGTCAGTGGTTTACCTACAGTAGCCAGTTTTTCTTGGTCTGTATATTCAACAAGCTGCTATCGAATGCTTGCTACTACAAACTTAATTAGTACCAACACACAAACAAACAGCACAAAGACACAAGTGTGCACAGTAAAGCTAGACTTGTCCTTATCACCATGCCATCAGTGTCTAAATCCACCAAGTGTCACAATACCCACACAACAGTTGATCCCCACTGATTTCAGTCTGATGGCCAGAATCACCACACAAACATAATGGATCCACCATGCAACAGCACAAGTTACCTAAGTGAATGCCAGTTGTACTCATTCAAACATGTCATGGAACTTGAATGGTCTGCGATTCTCTTTTGTTGATTGGGAATGCTTTAACACAGTTCACAGAATGTCATAGTTGGTATTCACCAGCAAAAGGCCACCTGTTGCCTGGTGATTTTTTTACTGTAGCATGCTTCTTTACCTGTGTAGTGTAATCACTCTGTAATTGGCCATAAAACCATTAGATTACCTACCCGGTTATTTGCTAAAGTCACTGGCTAATCAGGCAAATTAACATCCTTCCAGGCTTAACGTTGGACCAAGAGCTCACTGCTCAACTGATTTATGAAGTTTATTGGGAGCTGTTAAAAGTATTAAGTTAACTGAAGAAAATCTCAGTAACATCATATATAAGGAATGGGAATTAAATCTCGCTATGCATTGCAAATGAGAATAGATAAAAAAACACTTTTTTCAGAGGTCTGACACCAATTGCTGTAGTCTGCAGATTGTTTCTAATAGGGAGTTACATATACATACACAGTTTTCTTTTTTCTTTTTAGCTTAGCTGAAGCCAGAGGTTGAGCCGCCAGAGAAAGTAAATTTTCTCATCCTTGGAGGGAGTGTGGATATGGGTAGGTGCTGGGTGGACCAGACTCACTGTAGTAACTAGTCTGCACTGCAGAAGTTGAACTCACTCACTGTTGTGCTGCTACTGCAGCCTTCTATTCCAAACCTCAGTTTAAACAGGTGGCAGTCTGCCTTACTAAGCTGATGTCATCACGCATGCCCCTGCACATAGATGACATGGAGAGATAGGCTGGAAAGGCATGATGATATCAGCCCCAACTTCAGCTTGTACATAAAAATATAGAAAAAAATTGGGAATTGAAGGGACCATTCAGGAATTTGTGGCGCCCCATTATTTTGCTCTGAAAACCGGTAAATACCAAGAAATTCAGTATGGTTGAAAGTTCTAACACACACATAGACACACACAGAAACACACATACTTTGGGATAATTTGAACACTGCAAATTTGCTTATCTGTATGCTAATGGAATTTGGGACCCCCCCCCCTCCGCAAAATCCATGGCCACAAGAAGGATATTCAGAAATAACACAGATGACACCCCAGTCGTGAGCCAAACCAGAGATCAAAGTAGTGAGAAATATGTATCATACATATGCGTGTGCACACATGCGCACACACATACACACACACACACACACACACACACACACACACACACACACACACACACACACACACACACACACTGAATTCTTAGAATGATAATTACAGTATTTTATGTGAGCAGAACAAGCACTAGCTAAAAGGAATAAACGTTACTCATTGTTTTAATAGCTTTGTGTTGCCAGCACAGTAGGAATACAATGCTAAGGTGGGCCAGATTCCAAAGCAAATTGTAGTGATGCAGAGAACATCACAGTTGCAGACATTTTACCATGTTTCCAATTCCTAAAGAGCAGTATGTGTAAATGTGAATGAATCAGTACATGTGCAAACTGCAGTTATTTACTGCTTTTACTTGATTTTGAGAACATCAGTTCCAATGTAAACTGTAAATACAAATAAGTGCCCTACTTCATAGAATTCCTCCAGCCAAATGGCATAAGGTTCCTTGCAATAAACTGAGGAGGTAGTCTACCCATTCATTTCAGGGAGCCACCTGTGTCATCAGAAAGTATATGCCAAACTATCTGTGTGTATGTGAATGTAAATATATATATATATATATATATATATATATATATATATATATATATATATATATATACACACACACACACACACACACACACACACGCACACACACACACACACACACACACACACACGTATTAATATAGATATACACACGCTATATGTATGTATAAATATAAATGAATGTATATACATTACACACACAAACACACACACACATACACAATGACGTGTGTGTGTGTGTGTGTGTGTGTGTGTGTGTGTGTGTGTGTGTGTGTGTGTGTGTGTGTGTGTGTGTGTGTGTGTGTGTGTGTGTGTGTGTGTGTGTGTGTGTGTGTGTGTGCGTGTGTGTGTAATGTAGTTATATAATGGTTATTGGAGGCAGCACTCTCTCACAAACCCAGAACAAATAAGCAAGTTGTCAGCACCACATAACTCAACAGTTAACATAGCACACACAGCCCACACTAACACATAGACCTACATACTCTGAGTTACCTACCTAAACCACAAATGTCTCTTAAAGATAACCTAAGAAGCAAGGGAATGAGTTCTACTTTAATATTAGCCCTAGTCTATATCATATAAACTATTTTCTTCTCTCAAAGAAGTGTATTCTCTCCACCAACTATTCCCTATGCTATCCTCTCAATCCCTTTAACTCCATTCCCCACTATATCTCCAATAAGCTATCTTATATTGCACTCCATCCATCCCACTTTTTATCTTCCCTCATCTGCTCAGGAGACTTTCATCCAAACCCTAGGCCCAACATACTCCCTCCCCTTCTCAACCCATCTCTGCTAAATGTCTCAAAACTCTGCATCTGCAATAAATCCTCTGACCTGCAAACCTGGCTCCCTCAAAACAATGCTAATATCCTAGCTGCTACAGAAATCTGGATAAAGCCTTCTATTCAGGACTTAGAGTTTCTACCACAAAACTTTAACATAGTCGGAGCAGACAGGACAAACAAAAAAGGTGGTGGTGGTGGTGTTGCAGTCATCTACCCCAGTACTCTAAATATCACTCCTTTCAAGCCTATCCCTCAATTCCAAAATGCTGAAATTTTTATTTCATTCCTGGATATCAAAAACTAAAAAAACTATGTATTATTGTCAGTTATATACCCCCTCATACATAATATAACCACCTTGGAAAATTTCCTTTCTTTAGTCTCCTTTACCATAAATAATGAAACTATTATACTAGGTAATATGAACATTGACTGGGTCTCCATTTCCTCCATACATTCATCCTCCAGCACAAATTTATTTCACTTATCTCCACCCCCACCAAGTACAATAACAAAACAAATGAAGGCAAAATCTTAGACTGGATTCTAGTCACCGACCCCTCCAAATACACCATTTCTGGCACCTTTCCTGACTGTCCCAGCCTATGCCATCTGTGCGTACCCCTTCACTAATAAAGTCCATAATACTAAAATTGTCCAAAATCTATCAAAATTTAACACTATCACTTTTAACAATATCCTAAAAAGTATTAACTGGAACAGCCTCAAAACTCTCCCATTAGATGATGCTCTCTTTCATTTCAATAACACCTTCCTTAACATCTTGCACAATCTTGCTCCCTCTAGAAACAAAATAATTAAAGTAAATCATGCCCCCTGGTTAATGAGATCCACCAAAGAACTAAGGACTCTTAGAGATAAAGGCTGGAAAACCTGGCTTAAATCTAAAAACCCATCAGACCTCATTTACTATAAACAGCTCTGAAATCAAGCTAAAAAGCTCATTTCTAAAGACAAACAGCAATACTTCCACAACCAGCAATCAAATAGGAAAAATGCCCTCAAAATGTTCTGGTCATCCATAAATAATCTCCTACATCCTGGCACTAAAGCCACTACCTGTCCACACCCAATATGCCTCCCGAACAAATAGCCAGTATTTTTAACACCTACTTTATAGACACCATTGCCAAGATTACTGCTTCCTTCTCCACTCCTCTCCCTAATATTTCAACTTCCACAACTACATCATCCCACTCTTCTCCTCTACCCCCACTAATACATCACGAATCTTGGAAATTCCTCCCCAAGCACTAACACC
This sequence comes from Protopterus annectens, assembly GCF_019279795.1. Taxonomy (NCBI): domain Eukaryota; kingdom Metazoa; phylum Chordata; order Ceratodontiformes; family Protopteridae; genus Protopterus; species Protopterus annectens. Next base: position 822,955,254 of record NC_056728.1, on the reverse strand, counting down.
CTCCCTCAAATTCCATACAACAGTCCACGTATCGACAATTCAACTTCTCTCTCATACCCACCTCCTTCATTAAAAATCTACTGTGAAAATTAAAACCAGGTTCAAAATCGGCCAATAAAATCCTTGCCAAATTCCTTAAAATCAATGCTGATGCTGTAGCCTACCCCATTAGTATTTTGATCAATACAGCAATTCTTGAATCTTATGTTCCCTGTCTTTGGAAAAAAGCAATCATACTCCTTCTTCATAAAAGTGGCCCCTCAACTAAAGTCTCCAACTTCAATCCCATTGCCACACTCTCCCCTGTTTCTAAGATCCTTGAAAAATGTGTTAACAGCTTCTTAACTATCTCCACATGAATAAGATTCTCTCCCCAATACAGCATGACTTCCACCCAGGTCACAGCACATCCTCTGCATTGATTTCATTCCTAGACATAGTCAACAAAGCTAGGGATTCAGGACACATTGTCTCTGTCCTATTCTTGGATCTGTGAAAAACATTTGACACCATCTCTCACCCTGTTCTCTTATCTCAACTAGCTATCACTGAACTATCCCCCCAGGCAGTCAACTGGTTTCGAAGCTATCTCTCAAACAGAGAGCACACTGTAAAGTGGCACAATTCCATTTCCCCCTCTCCTTAACCCCACAGGCATCCCCCAAGGTTCCATCTTAGGCCCTTTGCTCTTTAACATTTTCATCAACAATCTCCACTTGGCTGTCCCACAGGGCTCCCTTGTCCAACATGCAGATGATTCGACCATAGTCTGCTCTGCATCAAATGTTACAATTCTTTACCAAGATACCCAGGCAGCCTTTTCCTCTGTGGAAAATTGGCTTCACACTAATCATCTTTCTCTTAATGCACAAAAAACTAAACTTATGATTTTCACACCGACAAAACACTCCCATATAAATAAACCTGACTTTAACATTTATTCTCTCAATACTACAAAAATTCAGTTAGGGGCCTACACCAAATTGTTAGGAGTAATAATAGATGAAAACCTCAAATTTGATTCACATATTCAAAATAATATATCTAAGACCCATAGGAAGCTAGGGCTGCTCTATCGACATAGAAAATATCTCTCCCTCCCATCCAAACTAATTTTAGCACAAGCATTCCTGTTGCCTTCTCTAACTTACAGTGCTCCATTGCTTACCAATCTGCATTCTTCCCTACAATTAAAATTAGAAACATACTACAATAAGATCGCTAAATTTGCTACAGACACCTGCCACTCAACTCATGACTGCATTGCCCTAAAAAAGATACAATGGTCTGAATTTCCTCACTACTTACTACTCCTACAGTTGCTCATAAACTTATTTATAAACCTCAACTATGCCCCGCGCTAAACTCACTACTGACCCCCTACAACCCACTAGGATACTATGTTCTAAACAACAGAAGCTTCTACAAGCCCCTAAACCTAAATTACCTACAGGACTGTTACTATACTTTTGGAGTATGGCTAAAAAATGGAATTCCCTGCCTACAGCCATCCACCTTCAACATAATCCTAACAACTTTAAAACTGCTCTTGAAAGCCACTTCCTCACCAACTGGATATGTAAACGCTCTATTTCCACTTCTGCTGTTACCTAATTTGTCTAATGAACTCAATCAGTCCTCCCCTAGCCTCTGCTAATATCTCTTACTTCCTGCACTAAAATGATCTACCATATACCTTTTTAAACCTACCCTAGTCTCAGCCCTCATACATCTCCTAAACAACTTCTGCTTCTTCTTGCCTGCTCCCCTAACTTGCATTCTAACTTCTGCATTTTATTTAGGACTATAACTCAACGCTATCTTTCAGCCAGTCTATACTTTATAGTCCATTTATTCTTTGTATTGTCTAAATTCTATTGCTGTTGCTCAAACCAATACTCCATTATTGTAAATATATGTACCCATACAATAGTAGTATAATCCTTATGCAACTATTTGAATTAATGTTTTTGTATAATTTTTCTTTCAAGCAAATCATTTTATGTTAATCTTGTAAAATGTCCTTAAAGAATTTCACTATGTGTTGCTTATGTACAATCTTGGAGCTATTCTCACCAGGCCTCCACCGAAAATGGGCTTTTTCTGGCCCAATGGACTTTCCCAGTAATCAAATGCCAATAAATAAATAAAATAAATAAAGTACCCTAAGTAACCTCACAGGCCAATATCACAGGCAAAACCCACCATGAAACATAAATCTAAGTGTCACGCTGATTCAGTTCAAAAACCCATAAGGTAACTTCCACACAATCCAATAGTCATAGGTGACTCCATAGTGAGAAACACTGATGCACGACTCAACAGGATGTACAAAGAGAAGGTCATGGTCAGTCACATATCAGGTTCCAGGCTTTCACAAATCATGCAAGCACTGAAATCCTTGCATCACAAGTTCACATATGACACAGTCACAGTGCATGGGGATGCAAATGACTTCAGATGTACATTCCTGGCCTATATGATGAGAGACATGGTGAAGCTCTCAAAATATGTTTATGTATCTGAGGCTAGTATGAGCCTAGCTTTGAGTAACATTTTACTATCACTAAGAATGATGCAGCAATACAAGCAAAATATTATTGCTTTCAACAATTAGCTTAGCTTATGGTGTTATTCAAAAAAGGTATAATACAGATCAGCCTGGGAAGAGATAGTAGACAGTCTGTTTTTACAAGGATGGTCTCCATCTCTGCACTAAGGCTTCTGTATATTAATTAAATCCTTGTCCATCCCATAATGCCTTTTTAAGGCAATGTCGTTCTTCTAACGTTTCCAACATAAATTACCTTGGAAAACATTGTTATACGCATCATCACAGAGACCTGGTTCAAGACCATCGAAACTTCTCCATCAAACATAATTTCAATGCCTATCACACATTCAGGCCCACCACATTAGTCAAAGACACTAAAGACAGTTCTGTTTCTATAGTCTTAAAAAACACTTAATTTCCAAACTAGTTAGACAAGATAATGACCCAGAACTCCTCCACATCCAACTTGCTGAAAACCCCTTAACATATTATATCTTACAATAGGACCCCCTCTATGTCACCCTCAGCCCATACCTTCTACCTAACTACTATGGAGACCCAATGTATTAAAACCAAACACCAGTTTCCTGGGATACTTTAACTACTTCTCCATAAACTTGATGACTTATACATCCTCAAACATGTATGCCCAGACATTTCTGGACTTCATCAATACAAACTCCATGGACCAGTCAGTTCACATCTCTAGAATAAGTGACAAAATTTTGGATTTGCAGAGGGATTCAGTAAAGCCTACATGGTCATTTTCCACCATGTGTGTGTCACTGTGCAATGCAGACACGGGCGTGAAATTTTTTTAATTCAGTAAGCACTGTGTAGCAGCATGCATCAGAGTGCAAACAAGGTAAATACTGTGGCATGCAAATTACAGCATAAACAACTGAATTGCATGCTAATTAACCAATCTAACATGGTGGAGCAATTCATCAAGCTATAAATCAACTGTGTAGACTCTGTGCTGCTGTTCCCCATGAATTCCAAAACTTTTGAAATATAGCCACGGAAAGGAGTCTACACAGACAGGATAAAAAGTAAAAGGTATAGGATTTGTATAGAACTGACATTAACATCCAACAGCATTAGATACAGGCTGGATGCAACCAAAGCAGAGTAACAATAGCAACATAATCTTTTATTGTGCCGTAACAGAAATGCAGCTTTGCTCCCCCACCCTCAAATGAACAGTACACTTGTAAGTAATGCAGACAGATAAAAGTGTAAAAGTTTTGTGCTAGTCAAAATAAATATAAAAAACATTAAACAGACTGTTCATAGTTATGTGTCAACATATGTAATATGTAGCTGATGAAATGCAGGCATATCATGTAAAAATCAATACTCCTCTGTGCAGATGTAGCCCAAAGCATTATCCTGTCTTCTGTGTTTAATACATAAACAATTTGGCTCCTCTTCAGTTTTCTTAGCTACACAGTTGTCATTTGGTGAATATTCTGGGTTGTCAGCATGGTGAAGATGCGGTTAAGGTCTAAACTCATTAGAATTGCTGAATCCCAAAAAATTGGATCCATGTAGGGATGTAAACATAGTGCGAGCACTGCCTCAGTTTTAGTGTTTTATGGATGGCAACTGTGAATGCTTACATCAAGGGAGTCTGTCAGGTTAAGCTTACAAAGTGTTACATGTATGTCTGTCAAGGCTAGAAATGCAAGTAAGCTTTGCACAATTCACAGGTTCTGTTTCATTAACATCCAACCTCCTTTTCATTTATTTCCAAAGTGTGTTTACTCTGTCAGTTTTTTATTATTATTTTATTACTTTTTGACCATTGTTTGTATGACGCAGTGCTTAACACAATCACATGAAATGGAGGAATGAATAGAAGTTTTGCTATGCTTATCTTGTTTGCGCAGTGCACACCTCAGCGCAAACATGGAACCCAAAAGGTGAAGAGATCCATTGCTTCTCCAGCATTGCTAAAGTCTGACAGTGTTGAGACTGTGGAATATACTTGCTACTTTACTGACTCTGTGGCAGCAGATGTTAATGCACTTAATGCAGTGATACTTTCCTTTTTGGACCAGATGGTAATGGGTTTGAATACAACTGTATCTAACACTTTTAAGTACTTTCATATTACCTATGGCTCTTGTTGGTGTCCGATGCACACCTCCACACAAACATGGAGCCCAAATACTGAAGGGATCCATTGCTTCTCCAGCATTGTGCAATAATTGTGCAATAATGCATTAAAGAAAAGAAATGGAGAAGATAGAAAAGTGATGAAATGGGGAACAAGTAGGGGGGGGGAACAAATGGAAAGCAATACCAGAATGTGCAGGAAAGAAGTAGCAAAGAACCATAGCTATCCATTTCTTCAACAGTAAAAACTGGTAATATATCCAGAATATTAGCTGAATTTCAACTGTCACCTCCAGAAGGGTGATGACAACACAGTCATGTATAGCCAATTGGATAAAATCAAGTCTTTCAAAAAGCCACATGTGCAAAATGGAGGGCTATGATGGGACAATTGTATTTTGTGGGATGGCTGCCCATTTTTTTTTGAGAGAGTGGAATGTTGGGGAAGCGACATAGGTATGTCTGAGTCTGGTAAGTTGGGTAGGTAAGGAAGCAATTGCAGAAAGACAAGACAAACAAGACAAGAGACAGGGATGGTGATGGACACAAAAAGTTAGTGGACACCATGGATGGGGTGAGGGTGAGGACATCCAGGACCCATGGTCATCAAGCTGGGTGACAATGAGAATCGAGTCCTTACCCACTGGACTGTCATCACTGTCACCTCATTTTGCCACTGGCCATTTATTATATTTATCATATTTGGACACAGTGCACTTACTGATCACACAACCTGTGATGATTATTTCTTGCAAATATACAGCTCGGTCTTACCTTTTTGTGTTTCTTGGTCATTCATAGTTATCTGGCCAGTACTCTGAGACATGTAATGTGCAAGCCATACTATATCACTGACCTTAAAATGTGTAAGGATATTAACTGGGAATAATGTGATATGCAGTTGCCAACAACTAAAGGGCAGGTTGGATGGCACAAAAAAGCATAGACTGCTCTATCTGGGGGAGAGCAAAGGCGACTTGCTGTTATGGTGCATAGAAGGGTACACTGCTCTTTGGGGAAAAACAAAGCTGAGTTACTGTTATGGCACAGACAGGCATAGACTGTTCTTTTGAGGTGAGCAAATGTGAGTTACTGTTATTGCACAAACAAGGATATGTTGCTCTTGTTACTCTCCTTGTTTTGCATCCTGCCTGTTGTTAGTATTTCACAACTCTAAACTGTTTTATGTTTCTCTGGTGGGTAATACTGACTGGCTACATTTTCTGTTTTACTGGGAAAGAGTTATTTTGTAGTTATGTGATACTTATGTGTATTATACTTCTGTTGTCTTTTAGAACACCTACAAGTATGTCACTAAGGTGCGTCAGTCCACGGGAACCCCCTTCAGTGATGCCAAAAATTAAGTCATTGTAGATGGGTTTCAGCAAGATAGTGCCTTTTTACAGGAAAAGGGATGGGGAGAAATGTCACAGAGACTGTGAATATGGTAGCAGATTATGCAGGATATGAATGCCATTGGTGGCTACAGCAGAACATAGGGCCACTAGCATGATTATGTCTGCAAGGAGGTGAGCAGCTGCAGTTCCCCATAACCAACTGTTTACTAGGGGTAGTCCTGCTAGGGAACTACCACTTACCCCCAGTAAAATGTTCTTGGAAAATATCCAAGACCCAGACAGCTCCCAGGACAGTGCAGTACATTATGTGCTAAATATAAGGGCAAAACCTTCCAAGACAGCAAGTATGTCCCAGGTGGAGCTTCCAGGTAGGCTTGTTATCTGGGCAGTTGAATACTGTTGTATAGTAACACAACTGAAATGAATGTTAATTCTGTGTCACATGGCTTTTTTGGGTTGGGGGTTGAAGATTGCTACAGTTATATGATTAGGTTGGAGTTGTTAGTCATGCCCCGGGATTCATGAAGCTTGCGCCAGGCGCAGGCATAGTGTAAGGCGTTATAATGCCAAATATGGCCGCCGAGCGATTCAGGTACGATCTAATTCCACGTGCACTACCGGCGTATGCCAGATCTGCGCAGCCCCTGGCGTAGGTATGCAAATCACCCGATGTGCAGTGTTGCACCATGCAAATGAAGGCATATAGCAATTCATGAAGTGGTGCAGGCGTAGCGTAAGCCCACAGAAATGTGTAAACCAAAAAACACGGTTTACATTTTCCCAAACATAACATCGGAGCTATGGAAGAGGGCCAGACCCAGGTATCACAACGTGAACATATGCCAATGGTGAAATACACAGCCAATGGGATAAGAAAAGATGCACAACACGTAAATAACAACATTTAATGTCATGTCCACAGTAACGCACAACAGAACCGCAGGGCATGTGTGCGGAAGCTGTAACATAAAGAAATAATATAAAAATGTCATAAAATCGCAACGTAATAGAAATCAGGTTTACAGCATAACACACAATGGTAGGCATGGAACACCACAACCAAGGTGCAAGGGTTGCTAAGGGCTTGCGATAGTGTTTGGCGCGGTAACTATGAATTAGTAGTCAATGCCATGCAAATGAGGCAGATAATACTGAATCACAAATGTCCCACTGGAGGAAGGTTGTACCATACGGCGCAGCGGTATAACACCGAGGAGTGGCTCAGAGGAGATACATGACATCAGCAGAGGGGTGTACCACTGTAGCACTAAGCACATTGGAGCATTGCAAATCTGGCCTGTCCGTTGCTAAGCAAAGCTGCAGGATAGGGGTGGAGAGGAATAGTTTAGCTGAGAGCACACATGGTGGCCAAAAGCGCATGTGTACGAGGATGAAAACGTGCCTGAAACCCAGTAGTCGGATGCATGCGCCGCAAACAATAGCAGAAACAGGAAGGTCAGGGGAAGGAAAGGAAATGCAAAAGTAGGATAATTGGAGTACTAATGAGCAATCAACACCAATCAACCCACGAAGGCCAATCGTCGGCAGCTGACAAGTCCGCTTGCAGAAACCTGCAAAACAGGATAGGGGAGGCATGTGAATGCAAAGAAAAGAGGGGAGGTATTGGATTGCAAAGATAGGAGACCTGACACAGCAGAGCAAAGCAAACCGACAGCAGACCGGCAGTAGCACACATAACGCAAGATACGCCAGGTCCAGGAAAGCACAAATGAAAGTAGGCTGCAGGATGCACGCCAGAAACTGGTAGGTGCAAAGCGCAGAAATGTAAAGGGAAGGTCAAGAGGTAATCCACGGCAGGCAAATGTAATTCAACACCAAAGGCATCACAATAGTAGTTCCGGCAGTAAAACACATAACATAACCTGTAGCTACGAACGTACATACACACCCTATGACATCATCGGTGTTCACAGCACAATAGTATAAAGTGTGTAAGCACCCAACACACACCTGTGTATTCCCAAACACCGCACCATAGGTGTAAACACACGGGGAACTTTTAAAATGTACATGTTGGGAGCTGTCATAGCTGTGATTCATCAGCATGTGTTAGAGACTGACAGTGTTGTGGAGGATGATGCCGACAACCACCGCAGGCCCCGGAGGAGAAGGAGAGTGTTCAGACCAAGGATAACCTACCAGGGGTTACATGACCTGGAGATAGTAGAGTGTTACAGGGTGGACAGGGACATCTTACAGCAAATAGTGGAGCTGTGCCGGCCACGCCTGAGAACCAGAAACAACAGAGGGGAACCCATACCAGTGGATACGAAGGTATGTGTAAGCCTGCGAATACTGGCCACAGGTACCTTTCAAAGGCCAACTGGAGATATAATGGGTATCTCACAGGCATCAGCATCCAGGGTACTACACCAGTTCCTGGATGCCATGTTACCACATGCCAATGAGCAGATATAATTCCCCAGAACTCAGGAGGAGTTGGCCAGCAATATGCATCACTTCCACCGTGTGGCACAATACCCAGAGGTACTGGGTGCGATAGACTGCACGCACATACAAATCAAGTCACCACCAGGTGAGCAGGGTATGCGCTACATAAACCGCAATGGATTCCACTCCATCAACTGCCAGGTCGTGTGCAATGCCCAGGGCATTATCATGGATGTGTGTGCTGGCAGCCCTGGAAGCTACCATGACTCCCATATCTGGCATGCCTCGCAGCTGTATCAGGTATTTGTCAGGGGAGACATCCCACATGGCCATCTTGTGGGGGATGCTGGCTATGCACTGGAGCCGTGGATGATGACTCCCATCAGAAATGCACACACACCCATGCAAGAACGCCATAATGAGGCACACGCACAAACCAGAATCATCATAGAGCGTGTGTTCGGGATGCTGAAATCACAGTTCTGGTGCTTGGATACATCTGGTGGAGCCTTGCAGCACTCTCCAGGCACGTGTGCCCACATCATCATAGTATGTGCCATGCTACATAATATGATCCTGCGGAAGCAGCTGCAGCAGGGACAAAATGGTGAAGGCCCTCATAGCCCACCACAGTTGCCAAGGCCAGTACAGGCACAGATGGATTCAGACCAGCCCCAGTAGGCAGATGGAGGCATGCCCAATATGCCTACGCCTTGGCAAAGAGGGAACGTATAGCGCATACAATGACCATGTAGGCCCCTATGGACTGACACCTCTCCACCTGCACACACAGTAAAATGGGTGGCACACAAACATGACCACCTGTAAATTGTAATGTATAGGTGGCCCAATATGTGACTCCTACATAGGCAGCCCTCAAACATTGTAAACACAACAGCCAGTGCAACATGGAATGCCAACACCTGAACAGTACATGAGTCTTACAGCATATGGTGGTGCTGTGTGCCTGTCACGTTCCCCGCCAGATATATATATATATATATATATATATATATATATATATATATATATATATATATATATATATATATATATATATATATATATATATATATATATATATATATAGATAGATATAGATTAGATATATATTTATAGATATATATATATATATATATATATATATATATATATATATGTGTACACATATGCATATATATAATACAGATAGAAAGGGCAATAGAGGGGTATATGGTGATATAGATGGATTCAGCGATATCTGCAAATATGATAGATAGTTCAACGACATTCATAACATCTTGGAGGTACAAATAAATAGGATACCACCAACCATGGAACGTGTAACATACCGACATGTGTAACCACGAGACTGAAAGACCGATAGAACACAGTACCGGAACAGTACATCCGCGAGTAATAGTATGATGATATGAAGGGACGGTTAGTCACTGCTGACGGTGTCGCGGTCCACGTAGGTACTGTGTTCAACTGTGTCTGTGAGTGCCGTAGTCTGTGTAAGTGTGTGTTGAGGGTGCCGTGTGCGTTTCTGTGTGACTGTAATGTGTGTGTGTCTGCAACATGTGTATGTTGGTGCCAAGTCAGAGGCAGACCAGTATGGTAGGTGTGGGTATAGCTAGCCATAGGCATACGGTTACTACCTGTACCACAGTAGGAGGGACATCCCCACCCTGGGCAGGTGTGTCCTGACATAAAACAGTACAAAGGGCAAATGTCCGAGATGGTAGGACATAAATATGTCCCATATATAATGTAACAGTTGTATTTAATAGTTATGCCTGTATGTAAGAAACTTAAATGTTACATGCAATATGATAAGTATCCAAAGTCACAACAATAGGTATGTAGTGAGGATAAAAGTATGTGCTACCTGTGTACTAACCATGGCTACGTGTTGGCCTGTAAACACTGCTTTGTGTCCCGCAAGTCTCCAACAATGACCATATGATAAGGTGGCAACCCATGGCAAACAGGCTCTTTTAACAACACAACCACAATGACTGCAAATATCTGGGACAGAAATACAAGGGATAGCTGTCACCTACACATATCCCCTGATATATCGCTGCAATTACGGAGGTATACAAGTAGCAAGCTCACCTGCAGACGATATAGAAACCAATTAACAATGGCCCAACATACAATCCTGTAACATAAGTCTACTAACTGTTAGCTCTCTAATCAGGGATGGAGCCCACACACATATATACGGATTATGTAGAAATGCAAGGCCCACAAACCGTATATGTTACGTACAACCACCGACATTCCCCACACTAGAAACTAAAGCAATACAAACTGTAATAGCAGCACAAACATCCAGTCAGTCAATTACATCTGCAGAACCCTCAACATACCATGTGAGAGACACAATTAAAGGTGACATGCAAAATTGCAGGCATTGTATAATGGAACAAACAGCCATGTTACAGGTATTGATTGCAATACTCCATTAACAGATGTCGGGATGACAGGTACACCCACATGTTGAACCAAATACTCTACCTGTCACACACAATCCATGGGGGACATGAATCCAAACTATACTTGTCTCCATGCATAGCAGTTGCAGTTACTCATAACAAAACACAATACAGACCATCTCCCCGAAGGTAGGGCAAATAGGCAATGCCCAAGTGGAGAATCCAATTATACCCCACTGTCGCCGCGTAATTGGCGAATGGAGTAGCTGCACAGCTGATATGCAAGTAATTAGTCACTCAGGAACACCAATTGGCGGGAAGAATCCACATGTTTCAGGTATCGACGTATATAAGGATGACTTGCCAGACATTCAAACCGTATGCTCATACTGAAAAACAGTTGAAACACTGTGAGAGAGATAGAAACAAAACACCGTAACAACAACAAGGTATGTAGAATGCCCGATATGTAAGGTTATGTATAGCATGATCTGTATTAATTAGTTTTACTGTATGTATAGCCTGGTTTGCATTAATTAAACGTGTCTGCAATGCATAAAGTGAGGAAAGGTATTGATGTAGTGATGTCTTGCTGAGCATACTAACGCTTGTAGAATCCAGCAGTGGGACACAAGGTACACAGCACAGACACCAGAAGGGATGCTACATGAGGCCATTAAACAGAACAATGCCATACAACCCGCTGTCAGTGGTAGGGTATGTCCAACAAGGACGTGCCATAGCAGGGGATAGTATATGTTGATATACTGTCACAGCACGCATGTGCATGGGTAAATAACATTAATGACATATGTAAGGTGGTCCCGCTGAGCAAGTATGCTTTGCATTATGGGATACTATGTGAAATATGTGTAATGTATAGTATTATAGGTAGATATGACAGATATTCTACACAGCATAACAGGCATATCATGCATACCACAGGTATCATCTATTGGTATGTACAATAACAGGATACATATGGCCTGTAGGTATGAGACATAGTAATAGCATGATAGCTAATCTAAATGGAAGGGCTACCAAATAACCATGCACAAAGGACATGTAATAGCTGCACAGGTGCATAGTGGGGTACTATGCAGTCTGTCAAGTCCATGTGTAAGCACAACTACAGTGTTCACACTAGTGGCACTTCTCCAGGGTAGTGTCCTGTGAAGAGCAGAGCCAGGTTTCACCTGCACCACTGCACAGTACAGCCACTGCAGTGATCCCAGGCCTACATGTGTCTCCCAACCACCAAGGGAGGCATCACATGAACAGTGCTACTGAGTGTCCCTGTGTGATGTACAGAGGACTTATCTTCCACAGCATGGTGAGTGTCCTGTTTGGGAATGTAACCCAGAAGCACATCCCACTCATTGTGGCGTGTGTGCACATATCCATGAGCATGTTGCTCACAGTGGCCTCTGCTTATGTTGCGTATGAGGAGTATATCCATCAATAATGTTGTGGACATGGGCCCTGTCTGATCAGCAGAGGTAGTATGCAAATGTGTACAGATGTGGTGTCCGTAGTGCAGCCGCATATTTAAACTGTCAGAGCTCAGTAAACGTCATGGCGTGTTAATGTTGTGGCATGTAAAGCTGTAGCTGTTGTGTAAGGTACACCCTAAATGGGGTGGTGTACCCCTGAATGTGTGTAGATGTCTTGAGTTCAGAGGTACAATGGGTGCCTATGAACCAGTTACACACCCAGTACAGATAGGTGTGGCCACGTAGGAGGATATCCACGTCACAGTGGCAATACGGTAACCACAGGAGTGGGTGCGACATATGTGTGTACTGCAAACATGTACAATGTGATATGTATGTAGGGGACTACCATCCATGTGATAGTCAGTGGGTGAATGGTGTAATGCAAAGGTGATGTGCATGCACCTTGTGTCATGCAGCTTGATGCCATGATAGTCATATTATGTATCTGTCACAGCGACACCCATATGGTTGGAGTCAGTATCAGCTGGTGGAGCAATCATGGCGCTCGGTATGTAGGGGTTCTAAAGCTAGGCAGGGAAAGTCCCCTGTGCCAGCCTGTTCTGCAGGGAAGCATATACTTAACATTAGGGGCCCTATGTCTGAGGACTGTGGTATGCCAAAGTACCTGACATGTAGTAGGTACTATGGTATGCTGGCCTCACTGTGTGTCCTGTCCATGAGCCACATAGCATAACATCCTGAGACACAGGGTACGATGTGCAGGTGGATGTGTATGTTGTCAATACCAGAATGGGGAATGGTGCTGAAAGGCAATGAGAGGACAATGTAGGATGTGTGGACTCCCGTACCATCAGCAACTGCCCTGTTAACTGTATGAAAGGAGTCCACCATGTGTAGGGGCCATACTCTGGCCTTAACAAGCCCAAACCGGGTGGCAGCAGAGGACGGGAGACCAACAATGTCTCAGAGAATGACGTCCTTGATGATGTGCCCCATAGCCACGCAGAACAGTCCAGTCAGATGTGTAGGACTATAGTCCCACTCGTGCAATGCAGTGCCACCTGTGTGTAGTGTGATAAATGCTGCTGTGTGCCATTCAGGGTCTACGATGTCTGAAACAAGGCTATTACTGAATATGGTGGCCTAGTGGGGAGACAAGTAATTCAGAGGTTGGTGGACATCACAGCCTGGGACATTGGAAGGTGATATGGGGCCAGTATCTGAGGAAACATAGAGTGTAGGTCAGTACTGTGTAGGTGTGACCAAAGGGACACCACAATGTTCATGTATGGATTGCGGCCCTGTAGTGAGTGAGAGGGTGTACTGTCAGCATTGAATCCATCCTCCAGCATGTTGCCAACAATACCTGGGTCTGCAATGTTCCTGAGTGACTGTTGTATGTGACAGCAGATGTGGGTGTTGCCATCAAATACTGACATACCACCATAATGCCTGGTGGTACACCCCGGAATGTGTGGCAGTCATGTTTACATAGCTAGTCTTGGAGTATGTGATGAGGGACCCTGTGTATGTGCATTGTCCATCTGCACGGGTGTCATGATGTTAACAACCACTGTCAGCAGACGTCTGTAGTAGGTGTAGTAGTACACATGTACTGTGTATGCTGTGATGGGTTTGTTTCCGGGATGTGGCTAACAAGGTAGATTAGCATATGTTCGGAATCCACCAATGAGGGGATAACCCCAGGTGTGTAACACCAGTCACATGGTGGTAGTGTTCATGCCAAGGATAATGTAGGTCTTGGAGGTGGTGTGTATGTGTTGATCCAGCAGAGTGGGGGGTATGACTCATGGATGTGTCGGTACATGAGTGGCTATCCCAGTGAAGTGTGGGGTAGTGTCAGTCACACATCAGTAGTAGCTGAGGCCCACTGTCCACTATACCACTATAGACGGTATGTTACCCGTGGGGTATGATGTTGACTCTGTCGCTTGTTACAATGTGTATAGCGGTCCCGGACGCAGTTAGTTGCACATGGAGCACCTCTGATGCATTGTGCTAAGCAACTTGCCAGGATGTGTGCAAAACATAGTGGGATATGGGAACCCCTCAGCTGTGGGTGTGCCGGTCCAGGTATGTGCCTGGAAGGTATGGTCCATCTATAACCTGTCATTGCAGGTGTGCTCTGCAGAGCCTACAGGCAGGTCCCAGTCACTGCAGAGATGTTGGAGTGGTGCATTATAAGGTGTGCCTTGCCTGCGTGCATCACAGGGGAAGATGCAAGCAATGTGTCACATGACCCCATGTCTCGCATGCCAGTTACCTCCCTGCCAGTGAAAGTTATTGGAAACTGTGCAGGACAGGCAGTATAGCAGCAGCAAGTGCCTAGCATGTGAGCTGTACTCCCAGGGCCGACAGGTGCAAGTCATCTGTGCCACAGCATTGTGTTTGACCAGGACAGTCATAGCGGACAGATACCACATGCCTGTGGAATGACAATAGGAGCATAGCCAACTGTTGAAGGGACACAGTCGGTCATTGTACAGTGGTATCATGTCTAGACGAATGCAAAATGCTCCCCAGGGCTAGGCCCACACACTCAGGGCTATAAGACTGGTGAGCTATTGCATGTCCCTGCACACGTAGTCTGTGAAGTGGCATCACAGGGCAGTCACACTAACATGGCAAATGACAGACATATTGTACCTGGTGAGGTGTGGCATGGGTGCATAGGTTATGTTGCAGAAGCAGTTACCCGACAGCAAGATGTAAGCGACTAATGCCTTGTGTAGCCTGCTGTGTGGAACTGCAGTGTGACACCCTACAGAGTCAGCTATGACTGGTGTGTTGTGAATGTTATAACACACTATTGGCTGTATGTGGTGGGCACACATGAGTCTGTGGGCTATAAGCTGATGATGTTGTCTTCCATGATGGGGGCTACCTCTGGTGCCTACAGTGAGTATGGAGACGTACTGCACAGGTTGTCCTCGTAGGTGTGGCCAGTGGTGTAGATTATGTGAGACTATGTGATGGGTGGGGTGTGTTGCGAATGTTACACATCCTCAAATGACTGTCAGGTGCAGTCAGGGTTGGCGACAGCATTACCCCCAGCCATAGCTGTCAGCCTCCTGTCCCCAAAATGAGGAACATTAGCCCTCATACAGTGTGACAAATGGGTGAAACGTGGAACACTTACAACTGGCTTACTAACAGCGTCAACTAGGAAGGACATATGATGGCTAAAATAGGCTGGTCTTACGTATAAAACAGATATTCTAATGAATTACTATGATTCTCATCTATCTAGCCATGGCTCGCAGGTAAACTATGTACAACAATGAATGTGTGACAGACCCTTCCAATGTGGAACCTTGAGGAACATGCACCTTTTAGAACCCCAAATGAGGTACGTTCCCACGTAATGAGGTACACCTGAGAGCTATGGGCCCAGCACGGCTGCAGACGTGCATCCCCCACAAGCTGTAGTGCCGTATGTTGGGAAGTGAGCATTGAATGTGTACATGAGACAATTGCTCTATTGCCACATGTACGACTTATCCCTCATATAGACAGGCAGTAGCACTGGTACGTGACAGTTGGACATGCCTGCATATACAACCATGTCCCACAGGATATGTGTGTTACGTGTGTACAACAGCTGTCGTACCTTAAGCAAGCTGGGAAGTGTAGGACAGCCAGTGTACCTGTGGGAAATGGTGTGGAATGGGCGCTATAGTAATCATTAGCTCATGACATGCACACATGTTCTGAACAAGTGCCTAGCATGACCATACAATACAGATAGGATGTTGGATAATATCAACCCACAAGTGGTGATGACAGTCATTTAGGGTGGCACTGCACTATAACCCTGCTGAGTATGGTGTGCATGTCCATGAACCATTAGCACTGTAGATGTTAGCAGTACAGATGTACAAGATATTTGATTACAAATACCTTTGCATGTCACAGGTGTGTTCCACCAGTGGCCTGTTGACAGACCCACAACTACAAAAGGTGCAAGAGTGACATGTGCACAGCACATCTGTGCCAGATACAGTAGAACAGGGTTAATGTGTTGTACCCCACCCTCATTGTAGCCCATACCACACACACAAATGTTAGGCATCTGTGTATGTAAGGCTGTGAATGGCCATGACCTATCAGTTTAGCTGTGTCAGTGTTGTGAACAACATACAGAATGGGCTGTGTGTGTGAGGTGTGTGACATATGTGCACAGTCTGATGGATGACACCAGCAGTGTCACCGCTAGGTGAACATCCCTGTACCCATAAACTGCTACCTAGGCTGTGGTCAACATTATGGACACTGTGTAAGGGATGGTGCTGTGCAGTGCACCCTCAACATGGTGATGTCTCCAGGCCCCTTAGGTAGTCATCTGAGGTACACATGTCATGTCAGGGTGCCACCCATGAGCACGGAGATCAGTGGCCAGGTATATACAGCACTGTGGTGACCAATATTGGATCACATACCACCTGTAAGGGGTAATAGCTATGCATAGATGTGCGATAACAGCCTTCACAATCCACACCTCCACTATGCAGCATGCCGTCTACCTTGCAGAAGGACATTTGCTACACCATGATGATGGACATGCTACATGTCCATATCCTGATCTATATGACATATGTCATGGACAGCCACCATCCTAATACTAGGATCGCCACAGGCTGGACAGATTCCTGTGCCATATATGTGACATACTCCCACCATACCATGCAACCCTGTCCATCAAAGCTGCAGATGTCATCCCAGTCATACATGGTGTGATGGCCGCATGGTAGATGTACTATCAACTGACTGGATCAGTAATGTGGCACTGATGCAGCTTGCGGTGGCACAGTGGCCGTCTGTAACAGCGTAGAAACTGTGCCCACACATGCTATGGTTGATGACCATCCCTGCGAATGTCGTCTGACTATCCATTGCCCCATGTCTATCACATGTGTAATACAGGCGATCCGTGTCAGGATGTTGAACAGTTGTACAGTGCTGTGTAGATGTATATGGCAAAACACATGCATGTACAGGTGTCCATGCATATGTGTGCATTGTCACTGCTCAAGTCCATTCCAGCTGTGTCTGTGTTGATATGTGACATATACACAGCATCCAGGCCAACAGTAGTACCGTGGACACATCGAGGCATGTGCAGATAGGTAAGAACACAAGTGCAGGCAAATAGACATGCCCACAGCAAGACAGCATTTACATGGAGTATGAACACTGTAATGAGGTGACACACATATATGGTGATGATATCCAATGCATAATGGGTGTGACATGTGTGACACAAATACGTCAGTTGTGTCAGTGTCATGGTGCTTTGCAAAGATAACTGTGCAGATGCAGTAGATGTCATAGAAATGTATGTGCAGCAGTATCTCTGTACATCTCTGAAACTGTGACCTGTCACCATCATTATGTTTTACAGATAATGCCCCGTACACACCTCCCAGCATACACCCGCCAGGAGGATGATGTCCTCATCCCACAGCTCCATGACAACAATGACTTGTTGTTCAGCCATGTGCCACAGCATGCCCAGCAGCGGGATGACCTGTGGCAGGATCTACGCAGGAGGGTGAACGATGTGGGTGGCCATAACCGCACCTACCAGCAAGTGTGCAGACACTGCATGGACCTGATATGACATGCAAAACAGCGTGCCACTGCAATCACCAGGGAACAAGGTGGAACAGGTGGTGGGCCACCAACCCAGCCCCCACTCACACACACTGAGGAGCTACTGGCCAGTCTGGGGACACCCAGGGAACAGCATCCAGAAACACTAGCTGCCATCGTGGAGGTGGGTGTCTCCCAACCAATGAGCCTGGAGTTGCCTGGTAAGTCAGTAATGCACATATGGTTAATATATCCCATGTAGTTGCATGTGTCACTGTACGTAATGTAAAGTAACAACATATGCCAGGTATGTGGACACACGTGCTGCATATTACAGTATGCTACGTTGTGTATGCACACATGTGCATACTATATGCTATTACACAGGTGAATGTGTGCACATGCACAGTGCAACCTGTGGCTGTCATACAGTCATGGATAATGTTCATACTGGTGTGTCACCCCTATACAGGTACCTCTGGCATGCCGCACAGACATGGGTCCATTGCAGGTGAGACTGTCATCAGTATCAGGCATGTTACAGTGTAGATCTATTTGCCATGTGGCCAGTTAACACTTGCACACCTGATGTTTGTTCCAGTCATGATATGCAGGTCGCACCACCATGCATTCACACACGCCACCCATGTACAATATATTCACACGTAATGATACACAGACTTGAAACCACAGTACTTGTCATTGTGACATGTGTGGTCAGCTGTGCATACAATGGTGGAGGTGTTCTACAATGGAGGCATATGTAGTATGCATTGGAACAACATGTGTAGTACGCACACAGTACCACACAGTGAGCTGTGATATGGGCAGCCCACAAATGTCACCATTGCGTCATATGCCCCTGCATCAGGTGCACACATTGTGATGTGCCACCTGACATGTCCTAGACATGTAGTGTTCTGTCTGCAATATTGTCACACTATCGCATGACATATACCTCACATACCAGACATAAAACCCGTTGTCTGCATAGACCTGTGGAATGTGACATATCTGACATGTATGGGTGTATGTCATATGGGACCACACAGACATGTGGAGAAGATGCCCATCACACACAATTGACCACCACATGTGCACACATGGCCATGGGGGATGGCCAGAGACATGTAGCCACACAGTACATGGGATGTGTATACACCCTGTTGCACATTGTCCACAGATGGTCCAATTATAGCCTTAGCTGACCGATTATACAGTTGATGTGGTACAGTGGACAACCTAAAAGCCTGTGCACAGCTACTGGAGGTGTCACTGAAGTCTACCATATACGATCTGTTGAACATCACGACTGTGTTGCAGTTATGGCTATGCAATGTGTACATATTATGCATTGTACAGCAACATACATGCCTCATGTTGCCATGCAATGGCACAGTGTCTGTACTTCACACTGTATAGCAATGTAGATGGCTCACACTACCCTCCCGTGCTCATGCACATTTGCTAAACATGCATTCTATCTGTAGGGCATACACACAACACTGCAATGTGAAGCCCATTATGATGCTGTACATGTGTCAGGACAACATTGTGTCAAACATGTATGCATGTTAATGCATATGTCAGCAAATTACATGCCAAGGTCACATCAGCCATGTGTACTGTTATCATGTTCTGGGCCACATGGTGTATCACGGGGATGCATGCATACTACCATGATTGTGTGAACTGCATGGCTACTGATATGACACCTGCTTGCTGTAGTGTGCACCCCAGGGAGGTATGCTTACTAACACTATTAATGTCTGAGCTGCATGCCCTCTGCTCTATCGCAGGCATGCTGCATGCCATCTGACAAATCACATGCATGGTGTGTCTGTGTGTCTGTGTGTGTGTGTGTGTGTGTGTGTGTGTGTGTGTGTGTGTGTGTGTGTGTGTGTGTGTGGGTGTGTGTGTGTGAGTCTGTGTCTATTGTACTTTACAGTATTTCTTTGCATTCACAGGTGATGTAGGTGCGTTACCCTCCTGCGGTCCATCTGATGTTAGTGTCCCCACAGATACTAGCGGTGATGAACATATGCATGAGGTACAGGCAGGGTTGTCAGGGGCTGAATCTGTGCCAATGGTTACCATCCCAGCTATGTCCCCCTCTTTCCCGCACACAGTTCTGCTGCCAACACATACCGCATCACCGGTGGCCATAGAGGAAGGACAGTCAGCGTCTGTTGGCTTGGAACAGGAACGTATGGTGGCTACAGAAGGTGTGTCTACACACCATAGTGTCAGTGTAATGACTGCAGATGTGCCACACAGGCATGTGGCCGGTGCTGCTCGTAGGAGGACCTCTGGCAGACATGCACCTGCACGACAGAGCGCAGCAGCTGGTATCACCAGACACATGTTCCAGACTGTAATGGCGGCACAGGCACGTGCTGAATGGCAGAACAGAGAAGGGCAGAGGCTGCAGAGGGCTGCTATCCATACCCTAAATGACAACATCCAGGCATTGGCAAATGCTCAACAGCAGATTGCTAATGTTTTGGATAGGTGACTAGGTGAAATGGTTGGAATCCTTGACCGAGGCATGGCAATCTGCGAGCGGGATCTGTCTGTGCTGGAACACCTGGTAGGAGTGAGGCGTAGGCCACGTGGATGTAGGCCAGCAACACCACCTAGTGTAGGTCGACATGAGCATGCCACCTCACATGCTCGCTCCCATAGTGCCGGTAGCAGTAGCAGTGCAGCTGCTGCTGCGCTGTCAACACCAGGACACAGCAGGCCATGTGGACGTGGCCCTGGATGGTCTCAGTGGGTACACGTTTCCAGCGAACATGTGTCGTCGGACAGTAGCCACTCTGTACCTCCACCTGGTAGTGCCCACACAGGTCATGCAGCCATGGACGGACACAGTGAGCTGTACAACCTGCACTGTACAATCTGGGGCTGTCAATTATACCCCGTGTAGGCATCACAAATGGCAGAACTGTGTACACACATACACGCACACAGCAAACACAACTGTAGGGCTCCACAACATCCACATGCATTCTGCACAGACATGTCCAGTCAACTCACTGGCCCTTACACACACACATGATGTTATCCATTGGTGCAGCCTATGCCCCTGGCAAACATATCACCCTGTGCATATGATGAAGCCTGTGCTGCATCCCTGTCATCCACACCATCGGTGCAGGGTTATGCACAAATATTCTGATGCACAGGGTGAACAGCATAGTGAGAGGTGTATGTAATACCTGTGTATGCATAGTGAGGGATGTGTATGTTGCAGTGGTTGTGTGCAGCCTATGCCCCTGGCAAACATATCACCCTGTGCATATGATGAAGCCTGTGCAGCATCTCTGTCATCCACACCATCGGTGCAGGGTTATGCACAAATATTCTGATGCACAGGGTAAACAGCATAGTGAGAGGTGTATGTAATACCTGTGTATGCATAGTGAGGGATATGTATGTTGCAGTGGTTGTGTGTGAATACTGAGTTGTGTATGTGACATAGGTTGTGTACTGTCGACATGCACCAGTCACACCATGTAGTGCAGGTGCAGCATGCATTGTGATGTGTTCACGGTATGTGTCTCGGTTACATCTGTAGCACCATGTTGGCTGTGATACCCTGGTTCCCTCCTATGGTGTACTTGCATGTGCCTACAGGTAGCAGTGTTTGCAGTCCCCCACGTGTAACTGTGGAGTACACACAGGCACGTCTGGCAATATCAGCATGCTACATGTACCTTCATCCTGACTGTTGGACATACAAACATGACACAGATGTCTGCACATATACTGCACCTGATGCATGTGGTCGGTGCCACAGGCTACACTGGACAGAGACGTGACATACATAGCAGGACACATTACAGGTATGGTGACATGGTGCAGGGGTTGTACACAGCGGCCTGGCCAATGATGATGTGAGGTGTCATTTGGTAGCTGGAGGCCACACTGTGCAGCAGTAGGACCCTGTAACAGTACATGAACATGGCTGCAGTCACGGGGTGTACACCACTATAATGCACACCTCATAGTGTGCAGCTGGGGACCCTTGCCTTTGTGGTCATCACCCTCACAGTACTATGCACCCACATGACGTGTAACAGAGAAGGGACATGCACAGGTAGCCAGTATGGCTGGGACCTATGGCATCAACAGGGTTGTGCAATGCATCACCATTACGGGTTAGTCAACACGTGGGGCCAGTGATAATTTCCCACCGTATATTAGCATACAAACTCACACCAAGCACCAGACATACATACAGACACACACGCTGTGGTGACCACACATGTGTATACGGACAGCCGATGTGTGTGATGCACCTCACCGGTGAACGTCATGCTTCCCACACTGACATATGTACAGTTCTCTACAATGATGTACAGGGATGTGTAGCAACTGGGACATATTCCCCGCGATATGTGGCATCCCTGGTCACACATTCGGACACACATGGCAGTGCTGGGAATGATACACCAGCCATATGATGACATGTTTGATGGACATGCAGCGGTATTGATTGCATTATGTGTACCAATGCTATATCTGGCAAATGTGCTGCTATATACACACGAGAGGTTGTAGGTGTTACAGGTGCCATATGACATATAGTTGTTAACACCTGACCGCTGCGTATGCATTATGTCAGCACCGTCACGTAACAGCGACATAGCGTACAGTTAGCACATGGCATGATAGGATGGTGTGTGACACAACTGTGAGCCACCCCCTGCACACATACATCTAGACAGGTGGTTCACCATGTTATGTACACACATCCCTCCATACGTGCTGTTTGTATGTCACCGTATGCAGATGTCAATGATGGGTCTGCATTGCGTCTGCATGTCATAGGTAGGCACAACTATGTTACGGACATCGGCCACTGCACATGCATGTTTGCTGCATGCACAGTACAGATGTCACATGTGTCTCCTGTTGCCATGTTTGTATGCATTGCTATTGTTGGACATGTGTGTTGACATACATAACACATGGATTGCGGTATGATATCACGGGTGTCACAGGTGACCAGTACAAGGATATGTGTCCCGGTCAACACTGCTACCCCCTGTAGTGTAAGCATTCAACAGACATGGGCCCACATTCAATTCGCATGTGTAGCATTGATTAGGCCAGTGTTATGCACGAGGTACATCAAAGGCCATGTATGTATGTGTCGTGTGTGCAGTCCATGCACACATCCACACAATCACATGTATGACATACCCAGACGTGTGTTCATTGGTGTACAGCAACAATCAGGTGTCACAGCTGTGTAAGGGCCATGGTATGTCTTGAGCCGACCTGTTCATGTATACTGGTATCATTGCAATGCATAACACCTGTTGGATCCCTGTTGGTACGTGTGTACTCTGCACAGCTGGTGTACACCGCTGTACAGCCCAGTGGTCATGTGTTACATGGTGTTGTTGGACCGTAAGGCTGTGTAGTGCTGCACCAACAACATGGTGCTGACTTGACAGCTACAGTGTACACTGCAGTGTGTACGTGTGTGATCTGCACCTGTGACAGCTGTGATGGCAGCTGTGTGTGTACAGGTCACTGCATGTGTGACCGCCCTGTGCATGAGGGCAGTTATACCTCACTGTGCCCTTCTCTGTGTACACTCCATCTGCATGCAAGATTGCCCTTTGCAACAGCTAAGTGTGTGAGCATGCCCAGTATGCCGTTGTGTAGATGGACACACAGTACATTGCACACTGCGCCCCTCCATGATTAGACTCCGTGTGCATGCAAGATGGCCCTTTGCAACAGCTAAGTGTGTGAGCATGCCCAGTACACCGTTGTGTAGATGGACGCACAGTACATTCCACACTGCGCCCCTCCATGATTAGACTCCGTGTGCATGCAAGATGGCCCTTTGCAACTGCTAAGTGTGTGAGCATGCCCAGTACGCCGTTGTGTAGATGGACACGCAGTACATTCCACACTGCGCCCTTCCGTGATTAGACTCTGTGTGCATGCAAGTTGGCCCTTTGCAACAGCTAAGTGTGTGAGCATACCCAGTACACCATTGTGTAGATGGACACACAGTACATTCCAAACAGACATGTGATACTAAGCGTGTGGGCATGGACATTGACATCCTGTATAGACATGGTGGTCATCCAGGCACCAGATGTCCAATTTCAATGTCACGATGGATGCCTACATTGAACACACTTGTTGCTCTCTCAAAGGGTGTACTGTCTGTGGCTCATTCCGTATCTATTCAGTGTTGTTGTGCTCCGTAGATATTTAGTTGGCCCGTTGATAGCACTGGCGTGTTTGTGTACGTCTACCTTGGGACGGTAATATGCTTTCAGACCGCTCACTCTCTAAACATTCCCTATCGGCATCTTTGCCTTTGCGGATGATGTCACCCACCTAGAAGTATGCCTCTGGGAGTGCTGTGTTCAGTAATTTCGGTAGCGCGTTCTATAAATGCATAATGCTGTAGTGTGTTAGAATAGGTAGGTGTGTGTTCAACTCCTGGCCCTTCCAAATGTGTGTGTGTGTGTGTGTGTGTGTGTGTGTGTGTGTGTGTGTGTGTGTGTGTGTGTGTGTGTGTGTGTGTGTGTTTCCAGCTGCCTGCGTACACAGTAAAGCTTTTAGATGCCTCACAACACATACATTCCCTATCGGCGTCTTTGCCTTTGCGGATGATGTCACCCACCTAGAAGTATGCCTCTGGGAGTGCTGTGTTCAGTAATCTCGGTAGCGCGTTCTGTAAATGTGTAATGCTGTAGTGTGTTAGAGTAGGTAGGTGTGTGTTCAACTCCCGGCCATTCCAAGTGTGTGTGTGTGTGTGTGTGTGTTTCCAGCTGCCTGGGGACACAGTAATGCTTTTAGATGCCTCACAACACATACATTCCCTATCGGCATCTTTGCCTTTGCGGATGATGTCACCCACCTAGAAGTATGTCTCTGGGAGTGCTGTGCTCAGTAATCTCGGTAGCGCATTCTGTAAATGTGTAATGCTGTAGTGTGTTAGAGTAGGTAGGTGTGTGTTCAACTCCCGGCCATTCCAAGTGTGTGTGTGTGTGTGTGTGTGTGTGTGTGTGTGTGTGTGTGTGTGTGTGTGTGTGTGTGTGTTTCCAGCTGCCTGGGGACACAGTAATGCTTTTAGATGCCTCACAACACATACATTCCCTATCGGCATCTTTGCCTTTGCGGATGATGTCTCCCACCTAGAAGTATGCCTCTGGGAGTGCTGTGTTCAGTAATCTCGGTAGCGCATTCTGTAAATGCGTAATGCTGTAGTGTGTTAGAGTAGGTAGGTGTGTGTTCAACTCCCAGCCCTTCCAAGTGTGTGTGTGTGTGTGTGTGTGTGTGTGTGTGTGTGTGTGTGTGTGTGTTTCCAGCTGCCTGGGGACACAGTAATGCTAGATGCCTCACAACACATACATTCCCTATCGGCATCTTTGCCTTTGCGGATGATGTCACCCACCTAGAAGTATGCCTCTGGGAGTGCTGTGTTCAGTAGTCTCGGTAGGACATTCTGTAAATGCGTCATGCTGTAGTGTGATAGGGTAGTTAGGTGTAAGTTCGAATCCCAGGCCTGCCAGATGTGTGTGTGTGTGTGTGTGTGTGTGTGTGTGTGTGTGTGTGTGTGTGTGTGTGTGTGTGTGTGTGTGTGCATGCTCCCGTCCGCCTGGGGACTCAGGTTATGCTTTTAGACGCTTTGCAACACAGATGTATCCTGCTGACGTCTTTGTCTTTGCGGATGTTGACATGCACCTAGTAGAATGCCTGTGTGTCTGCTGTGTTTAGTAATCTCGGTAGCGTGTTCTGTAAATGCGTCATGCTGTAGTGTAATAGGGTAGTCATGTGTAGGTTCGATTACCAGCCCTGCCACATATGTGTGTGTGTGTGTGTGTGTGTGTGTGTGTGTGTGTGTGTGTGTGTGTGTGTGTGTATGTATCTCTCTCTCTCTCTCTGTATATATATATATATATATATATATATATATATATATATATATATATATATATAAAATCTATTTTCTGCCCATTACTCTGCTCTTGCATGGACAGCTGACTGCTTCATGTATCGCATATTTGCATAGCTTTCACATACCAATGGGGTATGTTGCAACTCCCAACATTGTCCATGCAATGTCCGTGTTATGGGCGGTGTTACACGCCCTTACAGGCGTTTGCTGTATATCTTGGCAGACATCTATCCTTGCTGTACTCTCACTGTACTCGTACACGCCGGAGGCTTCATGTATCATGGCCTAGTTTTGATATGTGTATGTCTATTTGTGCTGTGTGCATGGCTCTGGGTATGTCCCACTATCATCATTTGTAAAGGTGACAGCCCTATAGGTTCTTCATGTAGACTTCTGTGTCATTTGACATGTCAGCACATACCCTCGGACAGTACGGCACGTCCTACTGCAGCGCATTTCATACCTTCTGCGTTATCCTGCAGTCGATATTGCTGTTTCCTCACACATGGATCTGTTTCTGTTCATACCACTCCACCTCCTAGAGCAAGTTGCTGGACAAGGCCTTATCTGATAGTGGGACACATAGGGGCAGTACTGACATGTTGCTCTTACAAACGTAGATAGTTGACACAATAATAGGTTTTGCATTAGTATGGCTTTTCTGTCAGATTTGGTGTCTTACTCACATGTTTGTCATTATTTCATGTCTTCAGTTATCATGAAAGTGCCAGAATGTTACTGTTGTTATGTGGAACACACCAAACATATGAGGCAGAACTCTGCATATTCTGCGTAAATCTGTACAGTTGCGGAGTATGTGTCTGTAACAAAATATCAACTTTCTGACACCAAAACACACACTGTATGGCGGCATCACAGGGCACATGCCATTACATTTATATTGCAGAACACACCCACCCAGACAGTTGTATTCCTCACACAGGCCAACAGCTGCTTATCCACACTAATTGGTCTATCATGTACCGTATGTGTGCGCCGGTATTTGCGCTTTCCGTCAGTGGCAGAGCTCACGTATGTGTCTGGGGGACTGGACATTGTTATGGTGACACTGCATGACACCCTGAGGGACACATTACTTTTGTGTCTATTAACCTTCCACATTGACATTCACAGGGCATACGTTGTCATTCACATTTGTCGGAGTACATGCGTGTGTCTTGTACATGTTTTCTCATTTGTCCTGATGTCTTTCTTCTCACTTGTCCACCTAGTATCACTAGTTCTGTACATGTATTTAGGACAGGTTACCTTCATACACCTAACCTGTACACATTATGGGTAAACGCCCTGACATTTGACCTTGTTACATTTGTCATAGTGATGTGCCTTTCTGGTAAATTGCTGGCAAGGCATTACGGACTGTGCGGTAGATAATAGTGACTGACATTTCCATTACATGATTAGTAACACTCATAACATCCGTATTCATTGGTACGCCAGTATTCTCACGATGTTCTGACTTTGTCTGGGGTATATCTAATATAGTCCCTATTTGTATTTCATGTACTATGCCTTAGTGCAGCTGTGTTATTCTGACAGTTTGCCAGTTATGGGTACCATCTTGGTCGTACGCATGTCCATCCATGATAATCGCCTACATGACACTGATATAGGGCCCTACATATTGCCAAAATGGTTTCCGCAATATCCAGTGGATGGTTTGCCCCATTATTGAGAATATAGGCGTGTGCTATACCCACATCACTCCCACGGGGCAGGCCTATGAAATCCCTGCCAAACAACACCTAGGCCCATTTCTGCATACCCATGATTCCCATACCTGACAACCCTCTACAGTACCCATTACACATGTTTAATGTGTGTGGTACTGAAGTGTGGAGACACTTATATGCACTCCCCACTCTCCGGATATCAGTTCATACGTCATACATTCTATCGACACATGTGTCGTCACCCTTGCACCTGATACTGTTGCATATACAGCTATTTCGTATTTGCTGTGGTCACTTCTTTTGCATCAATGTCGGTTGACACTATGTAAGATTCAATTTTTGGAGTCCTGCAATGGACATCTATCTGCATGTTTAAAGTGTAGAACTTGCTGGAATGTCACTTTCTGGCCAGTGGTTTGGAATGCTGTGGTTTATTCACCTTTCCTGCATGTCTGTTTGTCTCCCCATATTAGATATAACGTCGCCTATTTATGTACATATGTCATATCTACGGGACATAAGTCTGTTGTGTATACATATATACATGTACAATCCTCATTTCATAACTTGCTTTGGTTTACGTCTGTGGATTATGTGTATACACATATATCTATATCCATACCATACCTTTCCACTTTTTTAGATTGTTGCAGAGTGTACAGCTGCTTGCCCCTTTATCTTTGCTGTGTTTTAAATAAACCTGTGTCTATCTGGCAATGTCGTGGCATTTCATTTGAGACTTACAGTGGGGATTTCTGGCAAGCAGTTCAGGTTACGACTGCATACCCTTCAGAGAATCCATGCTACTGACACACCCGTTATTCTATCCACTTTCTATGTTTGTTCTGGCACATATCTGGTGTTTGTCCCTATTTGTACCGGTAGTTTGCATGGCTTTGTCCGGTTTCATACTTTACGAGGTTAACAGGTTTGAGCCATGTATAACTAACATGGGGGAAACAGCATTCATTTACTATGCTGTGAGCGGATCACACACGCACAGGCGCACTTGCATTTCCTTATTGTGGGTTACGCAGGCGCATGCATATCCTTATTGTGGGTTACATATGTTTACTAAGTCTTTGTGCTTACGTGGGCTTTATTACTTGTGACAGTACCAGTAATTATCTGTAATACTGTTAATGGACGTTTGCGAAACACACGTTCACCTTTACATATTTAACTGTCTGTACAGCACAGACGCATTCATTACATTTTCACATTATATGTGCTGTAGTAGTTGTTCAACCGGGACTACATTCACGTTGGCCGGATGCTGTAACCACTATACGCTTGGTGTTCTGCCTCATTTATATGCATACCCATAGTACATAGCTACATTAACATATGCCTCACCGCTTCACTTATGTCACAGGCATCCATTCTCCTTCTGGGAAAAATGCAGTACTACATGTTACACATTCCCTATTCCCTACTGCTCTGGACCCATGCTGCATATTTCATCACTGCAGGGATATTCAGAACCCAAAGGCTTATAGTCCTGACACATACAGGTCTTTAATTGTCAGGGTGTTCATGTGGTGATCTGGGTTTAGGCTTGTCCGCCTGGTGAACGGAACTCCCCTGACCATGTTCAAATGTAAGACAAAGCACATGGACAGGGTTTGTCCATTTTAAACATTTAATCTGTGTTTACAGACACAGGTGTTTGGGCACCTGTCAGCAGCTTATGATGTTGGCAATACATAATATGGGTGGGGGTGGTTACGATACATAATCCACGGTGAGTAGTGTTCCCATTCACATTTGACTATTTCCTGTATTCATTCTTACGAGGGTTATTATTTTGCACATGACTTAACTATGAATTAACTACGGGTATGCAGTAGTACAGTCAACATATGTGACGGCTTATTACAGTATATATGTACAGACCTCTGTAATACTGGGGACTACCCCACATCCTTCACAACATTTCCTGCTTATGTACATACTATTATTCCTTGAACTTTCGAAGCTTGTGAGAGCAGTAATTACATCTGTCCCTATTTGTCCACCCATCCTTTTAGGCTTTGTCCAGGTTTTGTTGCTGTAATAGGTTGAGAGGTGGTGTCGGTATGTGATTGAGTTGAATATATACTGTTAATAATTCAACTTGTTCTTCTTTGCGAGGGGAGGTCCCACTTTGGACAGATGTGTCCTGCGACGACACCTAAGACATGGCAAATGTCCTGTGATTTTAAGACAATAATATCTTTCTTCATTTCTGTACTAGTTGCATAATACAGGTATTTTGTATCTGGTACACATAACTATTATTTGAGATAGCATAAGCTATTCAAATGCTATGGCATTAGCTTTTATCTTGGCATACACGTGTAATTCTGTACTTTGCACAGGCCGGGGATATGTTTTATCCTGCAAATTCTCACATTTCTACAAGGGATGTCCCACCTTGGCCATCTGAACAGGTGGCAACCCTAGTGGGGTGACATGCATGGTGGACAGCTTTTCCATCGTGCGTAGTATGAATTGCATGTCTGTGTAGATACTGAACAGTACCATGACTACACATACATGTTTTGTCTAGATGTGTACAGTAATGGACACCGTGGCGTGTAAACAACTCTGAGGTTTCAACAGGTAACTTATCCCACACGGGATGTACACACATTTTGCCGTAACATTAACGCGCGGGCATTTGGATTTACGTACCTGTGATGGGATGTTTACAAATGTGGGATACATATTTGCAATCCGGACACTGCCTAGGACGATACTTCCTACTACATATGGGGAATACCCGCTATGTGTAGGTGTACGGATGTGCAAGGCTGGTAGCTGGATTTGGTGGACATTCGGACATGGGTGCGGGTAATGTGCATATATACAGGGTTGTTGTGTATTGCATTTGCATGCATGAGTTCTACTTTTGGATATCCCGGTTCCGCATATAGCATCCTATGTGTATGTGACAGTTACGTTCCTGTTCATGTGTATAGCACATTTTAATATACATATGTTTGTGTGTGTTTGGTATACGATATGGACTGTCAGGTTTCTTTACGGTTGTTATATAGCCACAACTGCCCTGCTGTGTACTATCACTATCACTGTGGGACTGCTGGTGACCATACCCATGGGGCTAGACATGTGTATTGGCGGCGCGCTGACATGATGCGCTTCACTTCCACTGGGTATAACTTCTGACAGTGCAGTACATTACGGACACACGATTTTAAATGTCATTTGTTCCATGGATGGAAACTCATATTATGTTGCGTGCATTTCTGTTTTGTTCTCCATTTTGTGTGGCCAGGAACTGTCTTGCATGCTTTGCATACGTTTCATTATCCACGGACACTGATAGGTGCGATTACTATTGCAGGCAGGCTATAATATTCAGCAGTTTAGGTTGCTCATCGCCAGCCGACATTGGCACGCCTCCGGGCGCAGCTTAGTAATGCCCCATGCACTTGCGCACGAGTCCTATGCACGTGGATGTGGTAGTGGTGCACCTTCATTAATATGCATATGGTGCTACTACACCATTTATACGCCGCACGGCCAGCGCAGGCCTTACACCGGCCTTGCGCCGAGCTTCATGAATCTGGGGGATGCTTTTGTTGAAAGTAGAGTTACTGCACATATAAAAGGGTAAATGTTTTACCCCCTGTGTTACTGTTAATTGTGATGATGTTGCCCTTACCTCTTGCTTAACTTCCTCCAGGACTGTCTGAACTACAGAGCAGTATGTCTCCTGCAGAAGCCAAATATTTTTATGCCAGTACTGCAGATCAACTTAAAGAAATATTGTAGTGTGTGATTTTGTGGAGTATGTGTGCTGACAACCTGTTTGATATCTGGTTGTTGTTATCTGAGAGATAGAAAGCATTTATTCTAGAGTCATTGCATAGTTGCATCTCTCACATATTGTATTTGTAGGTTTTAGGAGTATATGGTTGCTAGTATACATGAGGCAAAAGAAGCCTAGGTGTTTAAACACACAAGTACCCTTATTAAGCATATTCGCATGCTCATTGTTAGCAGAGTGATTTTGTGAACAGCAGCAACTGGACCTGTCTATAAGGGACATAGATGCCACTCCAGAGGTGACTTTACAATCACCCAACAAGTAGTGAAGGTTGAGCTTGAACAGGGTCATTGAGGAGCACTACTTCACATGCAGTGGGGGCCTATAACAAAGGACTGTGGGTAGCTGGGGGAGATATCTGTCTTCCCTGCATGTTCTGTTTATGTCAAAGGCTAAGTTGAGAAGCTTGTACCAAGTTATGCCTGTCCTATGTGATTTGCAGATGTCCAGCATTTTCAGTAGGTCAGGGTATGAGACTTCTCTGTTGGTCAGACATAGGTCACCTCTTAGCAGTTTGCAGGATACTGAGTACAGTGACAGGACTTTTAGTCTTTCCGTGTATGTAATGATTGGAGGACATGCATTCTTCCAGACACAAACATCTATTTTTTTCTCCAATTGCTTCAGTTGTCTGGTGAGATACAGACAGAAGGGAGCCTTGTACTCAATTACTGGTCTGATAAGGGTGGAGTACAATAGAGCTATGACGTCCCTGGTCTTGAATGTGATGTCTATATGTATGATGTGTGCAGTGTAGAAAGTGTGCTCACCACTATGAACACAGAGTGCTGAAAGTGTAGATTGCTATGAACATGTGTTCACAAGTCTTACAACACAGTGTTTGAGCTGAGAGGGCTACTATATAAATCATAATTAGTAGGGGTACTTCATTTCCAAAGGGGACAATAGGCATTGTTTGCTGTAAGGTTCAGTCTGTGAGTTTGACACCAATCATTTGTCTCTATCAACCTCTTCTGTAATATGATACCATCACTGGGGGAATCTATATAACCGTGTCCAATTAACAGTCATCTGCAAATATGGTAAACCACAGGCCACTTGCCACTGCCTGCACATCAGGGAAGTACTTATCACATAGTTGAGGGTCCAGCACAGACCCTTGAGGTATTCCATTGGTATGTGGCTGGGGGGGGGGGGTACAGTCCCTAACCTTAAGAGTGTGTGTTCTGTTGGTGAGCCAGTTGGCTATCCCACAAGTACTGTACGGCTTAATTCCCAAATGGGACATTTTCACTTTAAGACATGAATTGAGGATATTGTCAAAGACCTTGGATAACTGAATATAGGTAGTATGTCTTGTTATCTGTCATCCAAGTCTTCGGGCCAATGTCAAAGAAATCCACAAGGTTCAATAGGTAAGATCCATCCTTGACAAATACAACATTGGTCAACTTGAGTGTGTTGAAGGTCACCTTCTATGTCCCTATGAATAAGGTCCATGTTGATCCCTTCCCTAACCTTGCAGATAATTCTTGTTAGGCTTATGGGTCAATAGTTGTTCTGCATATTACCAGATTGATGTGTATTGCATATGACACAACATTTTTTGTTACTTTTTGTAGTATAGATGATATATGTGTGGAAAAAGTACTGCTACACCAGGGTTGCAGTGCTTGGGAGAGGGGGAGACAACATTTTGGGGCCAACTGTACTGGGTTTAAATCCTTTTCTCTCTGTTTATATATATATATATATATATATATATATATATATATATATATATATATATATATATATATTTGTTTTTATGTTTTTCTTTCTTTGCCACTGTTTGCATGATATGCTGCTTAGTGCAAACACTGAAAACTGAGAAAAATTAATGTTAGGTTTGGCTATGCTTATCTGGTTATCACAAAGCATGATAATGTGCAAACTAAACAAATGGCCCACCCAGGAAGCTGATAGGACTCAGACAACTAAGAATTTAAACCAGATGCATTCAATTAATACTATCGGGCATCACGCAAACTCACTAAGTGACATTGCACTGCAGTTAACAGCGAGACCTTAAGAATGATTATTAAAATAGGGAATGTGATGTAACTATTTGTGTTACAGCAGGTGTTAAGTGTAGGGCTGGAGTCCAGATGGTCCTGAGGTCTAGCACAGGTTGTGCAACCTTTGTTTTTTTTTTAACTGTGGGTATACTGAATACTATGTTCCTGTAAGTATATTCCTGCTATCTGGACTGGCCCTTCACATTTGACTACCACACTTACACAACTGCCTGTACCTCAAGTAGCCTTGAAATTGCATTGCTTGCCACTGTTGCACACTGTTTACCATCACTCAAACATGTTGCTCAGCAGTCTTACCCCCAAGCATCAACTTTGCACAATGGTAAGCAGTTCACAACATTTTGAAACAGGGTGCACACAACCAGTAAATGTAATAACTGGATTTGTCAGAAAAACATCAGTCTCCATTGCTCTTGCTCCATAGTAGACATGTCAGGTGTTCATGGTAAGGGTGTGAGATTTAGGGCTCAGAATGTCCAGAAGTCCAAGATTTTTGTTGGACTCCTAGTGAAACACCACAGTTCCAAGCTGTTGCAGGGGGACTATTTTGGGGCCCAGTATAAGTCAGAGGCTTGGGATAGTTTGGCCCGGGCTGCAACCAGTGCCACCGGTATCCCTCACACTGGTGACCAGTGTAGGCATCACTACACTGACCTCCAGAGGAGGAAGAGGGGCACCCTTGATGCTAGGATCGAGGAATATAGGATGGAAGACATACCGCAGATGTGTAAGTATCAACTAAAGAGTACTTGTAAGGCTTAAAAGCAGAATATAAGTAAGACTGGTATTCCTAATGGTATTCTGTTCTGTTCTGTTTTTTTTTCCACAACTGCCATGGAAAGGAAGTGCAATGTTAGGACCCACGGAGCTAGACTGGCAGGGTTGAGGGAGGCATGTGTATGTATGTAGCAGAAGAGTAGCATTATTGTAGCATTAAAAGTTAAAGATAGCTTGTTTGGTATTGTATACAGCTGTATTAATGCATATCTCAATTGTAAAAGCAATTATGCATGCATTAGTCTGTAGCAGAAACCAAGAGTACAATATTAGACTTTAGTCAGAGGTTTTGGGTTCAAATACCACACTTTCAAACTATAGAATACTGTTAATTCATATATGTGTAACTTAAATGTTTGAAGTGAAAGCTCTATACCAGTGGTACACATGCCCAGCTGTAAGCTGTAATCTGTATAACTGGAATACATATATGTGCAGTAAATGCACATGTGTAGGAGTACTTGCTGCAATCTGTATATAGTGTGCATCTGTTAGGAGCTGGTAGTCTTAAAAGTAATCGTTATCTATATAGGGGTGAAAGTCTAAAGAGTAAAGGTTAAGCTAATTGTATTAATACATTGTATGTTACATATGAAAGTACTATTCTAATCTTTTTTTTTTCTCTCACCCCAACCTGTATCTCCCTCATTTTATTTTATTTATTTATTTTTTTATATTATTATCTGTTGTCAAAATGTGTCCATGTCATCCATGTGTACCACATGGCAAAATTCTCCACACCACAGCGGGGTAGGCCTGCCACAGGATTCACCTACTCCCACTCCACTGGCCCTGGCACAGTTGCCCAGCACATCTCTGAGCGAACCTGGCAGCACCACCTCTGCTGCCCCTGCACTATCTGCCCCCCTCAGGTAGTTCTGCTCTAGAGGATAGTCCAGTGGTTCCCTCTGGGAACAGTGGCAGAGATGGTGAGTTTATTACCCATACCGAACTGCCAGAGATGGTACATAGATTTGTGCGCCACACTGCTGGTGCATGCCAATGCCGGATGAAGGGGCTGCTCTTCCTCCTTTTACATAAGACCAGGAGGAGGAGAAGCAGATGTTGAGCACTCCAGCCAGTGGTAGAGTGAGGTGACAATGATGAGAGTCCAGTGGATGAAGACTCAATTTTCACTGTCACCCAGCTTGATGACCGTCGGTCCTGGATGTCCCCACCCTCACCCCATACATGGTGTCCATCGACCTCTTTTGTCTATCACCATCCATGTCTCTTGTCTTTTTTGTTTTGTCTCTTTGCAGTTGCTTCCTCACCTACCCAACTTACCACACCCAGACATACCTACATTCCTTCCCCAACATTCCTCTCTCTCTTAAAAAAAAAAAAAATGGGTACCTGTCTCACAAAAAAAAAAAAATTGCCTCGTACATAGCTATCCATTTCACACACGTCTTCTTGACACACTTGATTCTGTCCAGTTGGCTATACAACTGGACACTTCTATGGGCTAGGTTTGTGTTAGAAAAATATGAATTAATATGTGTGCATTAGTGCATTTTTAGAAGCCGAAAAGGATTAATATATTTATTCTGCTTTATGCTGAACAAATCCATATTAATGGCAAATGTTTTCTGACCTTGTATTTTGTCAGTGCAGCTAAAATCTTGTTTATGTCTTAGGAAATGTACTGAGAAGCAGATGGTTTTCTGCTTGATTAGGAAAATAATGAATAGAACAATACTGCTTTCTATAATGTTATTAAACTTAGACAATTAGCCCTGTCTGTGTTATGAGAACATAACCAGCTGCAGGAAGGATAGATAAAGTGGAACAAAGACCGCTTGAAGAATATGAACTATAATCTGTGATTGCTTTGTGCTCAAATGAGTAGAGTACCTTGAAATGTAACACAGCACTGTAGAAATAATTGCAACTAGCTGCCGGTCTCCAAGGCCATGTTATTTTTCCAAAGTTTTCTCATGAATCTAGAAATGTTATGTCATGTCAGCACAAAATCATGAGCAACATCTGCTGTGAAAAACAATATTGTGAACTTGTGATTAACTACGTCAGCTTCAGTAGGCAATGTCTTGTAAGAATAGTATAAGAATAGCTTCACTTCCTGATTTTAGTTAGACAAACTCTGTATTTTTGCATGCATGTTTTTGTCTCCTTGCTGCAAGAATTAAGGTGCCTTAACCTGAACCTTACGTGTATTGGTCTTTGAAGTTTTCTCCTTCGACAGTTTGTAAAGGCTCCAGGGCCATTAACCTTGTACACACCTATGAGCCTTTGAACCTATGATTGTGATGTGGTCACCCTTTTCTCTGGAGGTGACAGTCAAAATTCAACTAATATTGTGCATATATTATCAGTTCTTAAATGCTGAAGAAATAGATAACTATGGTTCTTTCCTACCTCCTTCCTGCCTATTCCTGCATTGCTTTCCATTTGTACTTTCCCCGGCTTGCTCCCCATTTCACCACTGTCCTGTCTTCCTCATATCTCTTCTTTAATGCATTGTTGTGCGATGGTGTGCACCAACAGTGATACAAAAGCAGTTAAAAGTGTTAGAGCTGTATTCAAACACAGTACCATGTGGTCCCAAAAAGGAATGTATCACTGTATTAAGAGCATTAACAACTGCTGCCACAGAGTTAGTAAGGTAACAGGGGGGGAGGGTGGCCTAATGGTTAAGGTGTTTGCCTTACAAACACAAGGTACAGGGTTTGAATCTCACAGGGGATAACTGGCTAGGCTTAAAATGGCTCGCAAGAGCAGTTAGCCTAGTACTAGCCTATGAACCTATGAACCTATGAACCTATTCCAGAGACTCAGTACTGTCAGACTTTGCCCCCAGCCCTGCTTTGGGCTCCATGTCTTGTGTGGAGGTACCACATTATGCACCAATGCACAGTGACAGTGAATGGCACCAAAATGCAGCAACACATCTCATATAAACAATTAATTTCATCCCATTATCATTTTGTAATGAAAAGCATTTTAAAGTATTGCATACTCCTATATTTGAACACAGTACCATCTGGACCAAAACAAAATAATGTATAAATGCATTAACAAGTGCTGCCACAGAGTCAGTTAAGCATCAGGTGATTTCATAGGCACAGTACTAATTGTCAGACATTAGCAATGCGTCTTGCATTTGCACACCGCTTACCTGTGCACAAACATGTGCCTCTCGTATGCCTATGCAGTTTGTTAACCATAGCCCAAACCCACTCCTTGCAGCACTATGGAAATGTATATATTATGCTGTATTTCTGTTGTTGACTGTCCATTTCCTTTGCATGACATGGAATTATATTTAGAAACATTACAGACTGAGGACCCTATCTAACTGCATGTCATATATTTAAAATGCATTCACATATTGGCACCCCACCTAGCACTACAACCCTGGGGTCACGGTAGTTTTTCCACACATATATCAACCACACTACAAAATGTAATATCAAATGTTGTGTGCTATTGAATGCTCATCAATCTGGTAACATGCAGAAATACAACTACCTACCCATACACCTAAAAAGCCTTATCTGCAAGGTTACTGCAGGAATCAGCATGGACCATATCCACAGAGACAAAGGTGACCTTCAACACACTTGATACTACCAATCTTGGTTTTGGCAAGAGTATATATTGATTATTGACCCTTGCAGACTTTTTGGATACTGACCCCAAAGACCTGGATGAGGGGTAACAGGACATGCCACCTATGTTGAGTTATCCAAGGCCTTTGGCACTATCCCCATTCATGTCTCATAGTAAAGATCTCCCATTTTGGAATTAGGGCATACAGTACCAGATGGATTAGTCAAAGTTGGGGACTTCACCTCCACCCATAGCCCACTCACCAGTGAAATACCACAGTGATCTGTGCTTGTCCCTCAACTGGTTGGGAAATACTGCCCTATAGCACAGACAGCAGTAGATGGCCTGTGGTTTACAAAGTTTGCAGATGAGTGTTACCTGGATGCACTCGTATGGAGTCCCCCAGTGAGGGTAACATGCTACAGTACAGACTAACACAGACTGATGATTGGTGACAAACTCATTGACTGAACTTTAAGCATACAATAACTCTTTGTCACCTTTGTCAATGAATTACCCCTGCTAATTATGATATACATAGCAACCCCCTAAGCGTAAGCACAGTGTTGTGAGACTTGGAAACACATGTTAATAGCAATCTACACTTTCATCACTATGTCCCTGTAGTGGTGACTCAACCTGCATTGCATGCATCATACATATGGCCATCACATCCAAGGCCAGGGAAGTCGTACCTCTGCTGTACCCTACCCTTATCACAGCAATAATGGACTACAATGCTCATAACTCTCTGTAGCTCACCAGACACCTGCAGCAATTGGAGAGAACACAGAGTTGTGCCTAGGAAATCCCCAGGCCTCCAAACATGACATACATCAAAAGACTGATATACCTATCACTGTACTCAGACTCATGCAGCCTGCTGATAGGTGAGCTATAGCTGCCCTGCAGAGCAGTCTCAGACCCTGCCTTTCTGGAAATGATGGACAGCTACAATTCAAATGTGAAAACTATAATTTACCCCAGTGTTCTCAACCTAACCAGTGACATAAATAGAAGATGCTGGGGAGACAGATATATCCCACAACAATTCACACTCCTCTGTAATAGGCTCCCACTGCATGTGAAGCACTGCTCCTCAATGACCCTGTTCAAGCACAAACTCGACCACTAGTTGGGTGATTGTAAAGTCACCTCTGGGTTGACACCTATGTCCTGCTTAGACAGGGCCAGTTGGTGCTGCTCACAAACACGCTCTGCTAAAAATGACCTTCCAACTATGCTCAATAAGGGTAATTGTGATTTTACACAGTTAGACTTCTAAACACCCTAGTGCTATTAGGCTAGTAGCTTCATATAAACCCATAAAACTATTTGCCTATGCAGGCCTCACAACTTGTTGTCCCCCACATGGCCTGCTGATGTCAGTTACTATAAGTTCACCTGGACTAATTTATAAATCAGAAGTATGCCATGGAACTTTCATTAAGTACTGTATTCTGTAGACCATGTACTTAGCTAGGTAGCGGTTCTGTTCTTACTATAGTCAACTGGGTATGCATCTACACAGCAGAGCAGACGTGCATCCTACAGTTACTTCTCCAGTTGCATGTATTGTCAGTATTTTGATACTTGCTCATGTCTTCACATCCATTTCATACAGACCTCCTAACTTCTTGTCTCCCATAAGGCCTGCTGATGTCATCTACTATAAGTTCACCTGCACTTTTGTATAAATCAGACTTGTGCCATGGCAATTGTTTTTAAGTAATGCATTCTGCAGTCTGCATACTTAGGTAGGAGTTCTGATCTCATTGTAGTCAAGTGTGTGTGTGTGTGTGTGTGTGTGTGTGTGTGTGTGTGTGTGTGTGTGTGTGTGTGTGTGTGTGTGTGTGTGTGTGTGTCTGCACAACAGACCAGACATGTGTACCCTACAGTTACATTTCCAATTACATAGATTGTCAGTTGTTTGATACTTGCTCATGCCTACATATCCATTTCATACAGCCCTTTCAAAATCTTGTCTCCCACATGGCCTGCTGATGTCATCTACTATAATTTCATCTGCATTCTTATATAAATCAGACTTGTGTAGTGGTGTTTTCCTTAAATACTGTGTCCTGTACTTTATGTAGTGTATCCCACAGTTGCTTTTCCAGTTACATGGATTGTCAATATTTTGACACTTCCTCATGCCTACATATCCATTTTATACAGCCCTTTCAACCTCTTGTCTCCCACATGGCCTGCTGATGTCATCTACTATAAGTTCACGTGCACTCTTATATAAATCAGACTTGTGCAGTGGTGTTTTCCTTAAGTCCTTTGTTCTGTATGTACTTAGGTAGGGTTTCCATTCTCACTGCAGTCAACTGGGTGTGTATGTCTACAGAGCATAGCAAGCATGTGAATCCTATAGTTACTTCTCCAGTTACATGGATTGCCAATATTTTGATACTTGATCATGCCTACACATCCATTTTGTGCAGACCTCCCAACCTCTTGTCTCCCACATGGTCTGCTGATGTTACCTACTATACGTTCACCTGCACTCATGTGTAAATCAAGCTTGAGCTGTGGTGCTTGTGTTAAGTACTGTGTTCTGTAGTCTGTGTACTTATAGGTTCATAGGTTCATAGGTGTTTACTAGGCTAACAACCACAAGGGTCGTTTCAAACCTAGCAATGCATCCCAAATCCCTGACAAGTTCTGATACCCCTGATAAGTGTAATTAGGGGCTTGGGAGATGAAACATTTACAAGCAGGAACCTGGGAGATTAACCATTTACACTGTGCCTCTGTCCATTAGAGACATAGATGCCAAACCAGGGATGAATTTCCTGTTCCCCATCCAATTATCCAAGATGCACTTGAACTGGGTTAGGGAGGAACTCTGCTTCATATGGATGGGGAGCTTGTTCCATAGATGGGGTAGTCTCTGGGATACATACCTGTCGCTCCTGTAGGTCCTACTTATATCACAGGACCATAGATAGGTAGGTGTTCTATTCTCACTGCAGTCAACTGTGTGTGTGTGTGTGTGTGTGTGTGTGTGTGTGTGTGTGTGTGTGTGTGTGTGTGTGTGTGTGTGTGCATCAGCTGTTGCTTGACATTACAGAGAGCTTTTTACACCAGCATGTAGGGCACTGTTATCTTCTCCTCAAAAGACACTGCTGATGTCATCAACTATAAAGTGTTGTCTGACATACTCCAAATTGGACATGAGTTGTGGTGCTTGCATTATAAGTACTGTGTACTGTAGTCTGCGTACTTAGGTAGGTGTTCTGTTCTCACTGCAGTCAACTGGGGGTGTATATATGTGTGTGTGTGTGTGTGTGTGTGTGTGTGTGTGTGTGTGTGTGTGTGTGTGTGTGTGTGTGTGTGTGTGTGTATGTGTTTGTGTGTGTGTGTGTGTGTTTACACCTGGTCTATATTATATGTTTGAAGTTTAAAAACTTTGAACATTAACTAACTGAATTTAAATGTTTGAAGTTTTAAACATCAAACGTATAAAAAAAAGGAACTTACCTGACTAGCGTAGGCAGGGGGGCAAGCCCCCCTGCAGCCCCCACAACCCCACTCTTTAAATATACTAACTCTGAGACTGCACTATAGTGCAGTAAAAGGAAGATTTCCCTTACTGCACTGTAGTGCAGTCTTGGATTTGGTATATTTAAAGAGTGGGGGGTGTGGGGGCAATGTGGGGGGTGCAGGGGGGCTTGCTCCCCTGCCTACAGCCCTTAGTTTTGTTTGTTTTTTTTTTTTTTGTTTTACATATGTTCGAAGTTTTATAGTATTTACTGTCTTACCTTTATCCAGGCCTATCGCATGGAATCCATGTGTTGTAACAACATCACCAATCAAC
The DNA here is from genome assembly GCF_019279795.1 of Protopterus annectens. Taxonomy (NCBI): domain Eukaryota; kingdom Metazoa; phylum Chordata; order Ceratodontiformes; family Protopteridae; genus Protopterus; species Protopterus annectens. Next base: position 822,913,633 of record NC_056728.1, on the reverse strand, counting down.
TATGGCATGACCCAGGACATACACCTTCTTCACATGGTTAACAAACCCTTCACATGGGTTATGTTGCCATACAAGGGTGTACATCAACATCTATCCACCTGAGTTGGGGGGATGGCACTTGATGTCTGTATGTATAGAGATATCCTGAGTGTTCTCAACTGTGAGGGAGACCAACATGTGATCACGGACCTCTTCTACATGTACACTAGTAATATTCCAGGTATGTGCAACAGACCTGTGTGACTTGTTACTGCTACCTCAGGTCCATTACATCTGATGTCCTCAAAGAGGTCATTGAGGGCATGCACAAAGACAACAGTATCATCTTGTGAAACTTGAACAGATCAAGGCATGTGACAAAAATCCACACTGAGGTATACAATCAACACTGTCATATTTGGCCCTGAACAGCTATATCACCAAATGGGTAGACTAGTATATGACATACGTGGCATCCCACTATATTGAAATGTGTGATGTGACATATATCTCAGTTCCAGTGATTAGGTTGATACATATGGGGAGTCTGCTAGACCTGTTCCTGCCCATTAGTTAAATGATGAACATCACAGATGACATACACATGCTGTGTCCAAACAGCTGCCTGAAGGACTACAACTTGTGGGCAATCACTGACTCCAACTCCGATATTAATATAATACAGACAGTATCAAGCCATACCAGAGACTGCTGTCACAGCCATGATGACACCTGCATTGACAAGACACATGGAGGGATTTGTTGAATCAGGAAATAGTCAGACCACCCAAGTACAATGTGGACATCACACCCTATAAACAGACCAATAAGTATGTGACCTGTGTCCTGGGGTAGAGGGTAAGTGGTACATGCACTAACATGTGGTCACATTGCCATACCTCTCAACCTGGAAACATCAAAAATCTGGACAAAGGTCCATAAAAAATAAGTATAAATCTATATGCTGATTAACATAAAATTTACATACATAATTCTGTAACCCCACCCACTCCAATGGAATTGTGGGAAACCAACTATGAAGATTGGGGGAAGATGGGTGAAGGCTGCCAGCCTAGTCAAATAGAATTTGATACATAATTCTATAATTTGTAAATATAAATGTAAAATGCAGCCTTGTTTATTAAATGAAAGAAAACACTGGAAAATGTGAACTTCAAGATTGTAGCAACATTGCCATCTGCTGTAAGGAAAACAAAGCCAAGCATTTCAAATGTTCTTTGAAGTTAAAATTATGTCTTGTTGTTCTGTTATATCAGAACTTTCCTACTGTATTGTTTTAAGTTTCTGTGTGATTTCTAAACTCTTAGATATCATTGTGGTGTAGTAGTATTGTCTTGTGTTTTTAATTATTTATTATTAAATATTTTTAAAACCTTTTACCTGTGGCTGGTTTGTGTAGAGATAAGTATGCTCTAGAGTACATTGCATGTTTCTAAGTGATCCTGTAATAAGCCCTTCCAATAAGCCTTAGACTGAACAGTGACATTACTGATTGGATAACAATATTGCACAGTAATAATTGGACACCCTTTGAAGGGCCATTTGGTAGATGATAAGTATTAGCTGGTGGTGGCAGAGATTACTACCATATAGTCTGGGTAAAGGGGCACAGCTGGAGAATCTGTGTCAGCCTTTCCCAGGAGTGTCTGTGAAGATGTATAAATGCTTATCTCAAAGTGTGTCTGGTGTGCCAGCTACTTGGGGAGGGACACGAAGCACTGGTGGGACAGAGAGGGTACTGGAGGTTATCTTGTCAGCTAGGCTGAGATCTGGACCCTATAGCTGTGCCGGTGGGGAGTCTTATTGGGGACCTGGAGAGCAAGGGAGCAACCAGCCAAAGACTGACTGTGATCTCTGTGCGCACTTAAGGGAAGTTGTGCTTTATTGTGTGCATTTGTTATCCTTTCCTCTTATATGAGATGCCCTCCCTGGTGTTAGTGGTGAGGACTGAGGCTCCTTGATTGCTGGGCCAATGCATGGTCATTACATTTGTGGTGACAGTGGTGGGATACGATATCCTTGCATTTGTGGTTGGCAGTGCAATTTGCAGTGATGTGGGTAGAGTGAATCCTGTAGCTCTTGTACAGTGATCTTTGAAGGTGTTTTATACTCTAAATTAGCCACGCAGTGTACACTCAGAGTTCAGATCTCAATTGTTTTATTTCTTTTGTTAGTTTAGTTAGTCAGGGTGAGCAGGCAGCATGTCAGCACAGGGGTATGGAAAGCTGACAAGGAGCCAGCTGGTGGAGATGTGCCAGGCTAGGGGACTGGTGCATGGAAACCTGACTAAGGCAGACCTGATTGCAGCCTTGGTTACAGCTGCATCAGAAAACAGCATACAGGAGGACAATCAGACTGGCAGTAGAGATACAATATCCTCGGAAAGTGGACAGCTCAACCTTTCTGCGAAGGACAATCAGACTGGCAGTGGTGATACAATATCCTTGAGGAATGGACAACGCAACCTTTCTGCAGTGGACTTACAAATCCAGCTGGAGCTAAAGAGACTTGAGTTGGAGGCCAGGCATTTGGAGATAGAAGCCAAAGAAAAGGAGCATCAGAGGAAGCATGAGAGGGAAATGCTGACTCTTTGCCAGAGTCATGGAGGTAATTGGGAAGCGAGTAACTGGACCCCAGAAGCACAACAGGTCAGTAAATTTCTTCCACAATTTAAAGAGGGGGATCATTTCGATAGTTTTATTCACATGTTTGAAAGGGTATGCAAACAGTATAGTGTTGAACAAAGGCTCTGGGTACGGCTAATGACCCCCTTACTCCATGGGAAAGCTGTAACTTGTATATCACAAATGCCTGACTCTGTCTGTTTTGATTATACTGCTGTAAAAATGTCTTTTAGAATGTTTTAAGCTAACACCTGAAATGTATAGGCAAAAGTTTTGTGAGGATAGACAAAAGGCAGATGAAAATGTATGTGAATATGTTGCTGAACCGAGCACCTGTTTTCATAGCTGGGTGAGTGGATGTCAGGTCACCACATTTGAAGGGCTGGCAGACATTTTGGTGAGGGAACAAGCCCTTAGCACTTTGCCTGAGGACATGAGGATCTGTTTAGCTGATTGACAATGTACTACTTCAGATGAGCTGGGGAAGAAAGGAGACCTATACCTGGCCAGCAGGACAGCCTGCACAGGAAGGGGACCCCCCAGTACTGCTCATGGGTCTAAAGGAACCCATTGTGGGCAGCACAAACTGCCCCAACAGAATCTGCCAGTTGCAGGGGAAGCCACTATTCTAGGTACATGTCCAGGAGCTAGGGTTAAATGTTTTGAATGCAACCAGTAGGGACATGTGGCATACAGGTGTCCAGGGATGCTAGGTGGGAACCAAAAGTGAGGGAACCAGTAAGTGGGAAAGACAAAATGCCAATAGTGGGTTTTCTTGAGACAACAGGGCTATGGAACTACCATCCTGCAGAAGTCCTGAGAGGGAAGGATTCAGATGAGGCAGTACCATGTACTTATGCAGTTATACACAGTGAGGCAAGGAGACAAGCATGTGGGTCTGGTGGCCTGGAGGAGATCCAGACAGACTGCATACTTGCAGCCAGGACTGGTGAGGTGGTTTCAGGGAGTGAGCTACGCTGTAGCAGTGAAACTGAAGGTGAGCCACAGCTGCTTGTGGGTACTGATTTTCCCTTGGACAGGGTAACTGCAAAGGTAGAGGTGAGTAGTAGTACCCAGGTTGACAGTAAGGCACCACTGTCAGAGGATGCCAGACATCCTGTGGAAGGGGAGCTGGGAAGGGTTACAAGGAGAGAGTTGAGACTGGCTCAGCTCTCAGACCCTACATTGCAAGGCCTGAGGCAGGTAGCTAGGGAGACACCTGATTCTCAATGGAAGGGGGAATCTGTATACTGGAACAAAGGGTTACTATACAGAGAGTGGACCCCTGAGGGATGGCTAGAAGATGAGAGAGTACAGCAGTTGGTAGTGTCTAGAGCCTATCATCTAGAGCTTCTAGCCATAGCCCATGATATTCCCTTTGCAGGTCAAATGGGCATAAAACATACAAAGAGGCATATTATGCAGAACTTCTATTGGCCTGGAATTTCCAGAGATGTAACAGGGTACTGCAGGACCTGTTAGCAGTGCCAAAAGGTAGGCAAGGCAGGAGACAAGGTAAGAGCTCCTTTGATGCCTTTGCCTGTGATTGAGGAGCCATTTCAGAGGGTAGCTGTGGATATTGTGGGTCCTCTGAATACCACAAGTTCAACAGGTAAAAAGTATATCCTAGTGGTAATGGATTATGCTACACGATACCCTGAGGCAGTGGCTTTTTCCTCCATTGTGGCAGAGAAGGTAGCAAATGCTTTGTTAGAGATTTTCAGCAGGGTAGGTTTCCCAAAAGAAATACTGATTGACTGAGGTGGCAATTTCATGTCAGACCTGCTAGCTTGTCTGTGGAAGTCCTGTGGGGTGAAGCACATGAAGACCACCTCCTACCATCCCCAGACTAATGGTCTTGTTGAGCGGTTAAACTCTACAATCAAGTCCATACTATGGGCATTTGCAGATCAGTTTAAGAAGGAGTGGGACAAATACTTGCCCCATCTGTTGTTTGCTTACAGAGAGGTTCCCCAGGATTCCACAGGTTTTTCACCCTTTGAGTTGCTGTATGGGCATAGGTTGAGGGGACCTCTAGATTTAATTTGAGATGAGTGGGAAGGTGAGTGTGAGTCACACAAGGAGTCTGTTGTGGCATACATCCTAAACCTCAGGACAAGTCTCAGGGAACTCATGGGCTTGGCCCAAGAGAACCTTGCAGAAGCCCAACAACATTAAAAGGTGTGGTATGACAGGAATGCTCAAGCTAGAGAGTATGCTGTGGGGCAGCAGGTAATGGTTCCCATTCCTGTCAGACACAACAAACTGTGAGCAGCTTGGGAGGGACCCTACAAGGTGGTAAGAAAGGTAAGTGATGTTAACTACATGATGGAAGTGCTAGGCAGATGGCAGGGGCACAAATTGTACCATGTTAACATGATGTAACCTTACCATGATAGGGAGGCCCTTGTGCTGAGCATTTTCAGTGGATTGCAGGAGGAGTCTGAGGGAGATCTGGGGACTGCTCTCCTCAGTGAGGCTTGGGCTGACACCTCAGTGGAAGGGGTAGCAATGTCCCAACAGCTATCTCCTAACCAGGTTCAAGAAATCCGAGCAGTGTTGCAGGAATTTGTGGACATGTTCACTGGGAAACCATGGAACACCCAGCTGGTGCAGCACCAGGTGGATACAGGACCCCAGTGACCTATTTGGCAGGCTTATAGGGTGCCTGAGAGAGTCAAATAGACTCTGAGGGAGGAGGTAGAGGAGATGTTGGAACTAGGGGTGATTCAAGAGTCCAGCAGTCCCTGGGCCTCCCCAGTGGTGTTGGTGCCAAAGAAGGATGGCAGCACCAGGTTCTGTGTGGATTACAGGAAAGTAAATAGTCACACAGAGTCAGATGCTTACCCTATGCCTAGGACAGATGAGGCCCAAGAGCAGCTGGGTGGGGCTACGTATCTTACAACCATTGATTTTAGCAAGGGTTACAGCAGGTGCCCCTGACTCCCAGTGCTGGAGAGAAGTCAGCCTTTGTGACTCCTTTTGGCTTGTACAAGTTTACAAAGATATCCTTTGGGATGATGAATGCCCCAGCAACTTTCCAGAGGCTGGTGGATAATATCTACAGAGGAGCAGGAGGCTTTGCCCTTGCCTACCTAGATGATATTGCCATCTACAGCCATTCCTGGCCAGAGCACCTTCAGCATGTCAGGGAGGTGCTGGGCACACTACAGAGGGCAGGGTTGACCATTAAGCCGAACAAATGTCAGGTGGGTATGGCAGAGGTCTCCTACCTAGGACATAGAGTGAGGAGTGGTAAGATAAGGCCAGAACATGCCAAAGTGGAAGCTATTCAGGCATGGCCTGCACCTGTTACCAAAAAGCAGGTGAGGGCATTCTTAGGGACAGCAGGGTACTACAGAAAGTTTGTCCCCAGTTATAGTACCATAGCTACTCCCCTTACAGACCTGACATGGAAGAACAGACCAGATAAAGTAGTGTGTACCCCAGCATGTGAGCAGGCATTTCAGAAGCTTAAAGAAGCTTTGAAAGGACCCCCTGTGTTAGCCAGTCCAGATTACAGCAAATAATTTGTTGTGCAAGTGGATGCTTCGAACTATGGGGTGGGGGCTGTACTTAGCCAGATTTCTTCAGGGGGAGAAGAGCACCCAGTGGTTTATCTCAGTTGTAAGCTCCAACCCAGGGAGGAATGCTATGCAGCTGTAGAAAAGGAATGTCTAGCCATAGTGTTGGCACTGCAAAAACTTCAACATTATCTGTATGGAAGAAAATTCACTGTAATGACAGATCACAACCCCCTAATATGGTTAAACAGAGCCAGCCATCTAAATGCCACATTTCTAAGATGGAGCCTGGGGTTGCAACCATATGATATGTCAGTGCAGCACCACAGTAGGATTAGCAATGCCAATGCAGATGGGCTCTCAAGACAGGGAATGGGGTGAGGTGCACCCAGATAAACCTAACCTTCTCAAGCAGCCTTTCTCAAGGGTCACTTGAAAAACTAGCTTGAGTTCTCCAGGGGAGAGAGATATGAATATTGGGGGAAGATGGGTGAAGGTTGCCAGCCTAGTTAAATAGAATTTGATACATAATTCTATCATTTGTAAACATAAATGTAAAATACAGCCTTGTTTCTTAAATGAAAGAAAACACTGGAAAATGTGAACTTCAAGATTGTAGCAACATTGCCATCTGCTGTAAGGAAAACTAAGTCAAGCATTTCAAATGTTCTTTGAAGTTAAAATTATGTCTTGTATACTCTTTTGATCTAAATAGTGGTGCCAAAGTGGCTGGCTGAACACATTCTTTCTATTGTCTTAACTTAAGGAATAATTACTAGTGTGTACATGTGAAATGCCTTTTATTATTGTAGTTTCTTGAGCAGGTGTTAGATTGCTAAATAATGTAACCTTTTTGTCCTAGGAACTTCAGACTAAGTGTCAAAATGATGTAATGTGTATACTGGGAAAACCTAAGTGTCAAAATGATGTAATCTGGGAGGCCCCTAGCAGAGCTGTTTGTTAATGAGTTTAAAAACTATTGTTCAGAGAGAGAGAGAGACTGTGAGCATTTTGATCTTGAAATCCACTTATCAGCAGTCTGCCTGTTGTCTTATGTAAGTAGCATCTTAGAAGTATGTTTTCTTGTAGTAATATCTAGGAACTTAGAAGAAAGCTAGACAAGTGTTTTTCTGTTATATCAGAACTTTCCTACTGTGTTGTTTTAAGTTTCTGTGTGATCTCTGAACTCTTGGATATCACTGTGGTGTAGTAGTATTGTCTTGTGTTTTTAATTATTTATTATTAAATATTTTTAAAACCTTTTACCTGTGGCTGGTTTGTGTAGAGATAAGTAAGCTCTAGAGTACATTGCATGCTTATAAGTGATCCTGTAATAAGCCCTTCCAATAAGCCATAGACTGAATAGTCACATTACCAATTGGATAATAATATTACACTGTAATAATTGGACACCCTTTTAAGTGCCTTTGGGTAGCTGATAAGTATTAGCTGGTGATGGCAGAGATTATTACCATATAGTCTGGGTAAAGGGGCACAGCTGGAGAATCTGTGTCAGCCTTTCCCAGGAGTGTCTGTGAAGTTGTATAAATACTTATCTCAAAGTGTGTGTAGTGTTTCAGCTACCTGGGCAGGGACACGAAGCACTGGTGGGACAGAGGGGGTACTGGAGGTTAGCTTGCCAGCTAGGCTCAGATCTGGACCCTATAAGCTGTGCCAGTGGGGAGTTTTATTGGGGACCTGGATTGCAAGGGAGCAACCAGCCCCAGACTGACTGTGATCTCTGTGTGCACTTAAGGGAAATTGTACTTTACTGTGTGTATTTGTTATCCTTTCCTCTTATATGTGACGGCCCTCCCTGGTGTTAGTGATGAGGATTGAGGCTCCTTGATTGCTGGGCCAGGGCATGGTCATCACACCAACTTTCAAATGCAAACTGAAGAACAGACAACCAAAATATGGCCCCAGCTCAGAATCCCCCTACAGCCTTTCCAATGTCCCATTACGTGGCTATTTCATCCCATTTACTATAAACACTGTAATGTGCATATTGCTTTGCTTCTACAATGATTGTTTGGGTTTTGTTTTACATTTTATAGCACATACACTAATAGACATCTGCCAAACAAAGCATTAAAACTTCTCTGCCCTTGAAACTCACATTCATTGAAACAGCATTGAAACCACATCCAAAGAAAATGCATCTGACCAGTGTCGGATAAAGATTACCTTTGGGTGTTTTCAAATCATAGGCCCCTTGCACACAAAACATACATGTGTTCTTTGATACACCTTCCTAGCTGTATTAAATGGTATTCCCTGTATAATCTATAATACAACACACTTGTTAGAGTGTGTTTTAAATTTACTGTTTTGAACAATTTTTCCAGTAAACAGTTAAACAAAGTGCATGAACCAGTATTGACAAAACTACCCAAATGAGAACATTTCCATCATAAAAAGTCTACTCAAACTTCTACAATCCACCAGTATCAGTAAATATGCACAATCTCTGCAGAAGTAAAAGTCATCTAAATAATTCCACGTTAAAGAGATCTGTAACTAATGAAGTGGTTGCTGCTAGCAAACAACTTTATATTCCATTTCATCTACAAGTAAAGTGCCTGTTACCCTTGAAGAATAAATTGCCTATGTTACATTAAAAATGATAAGCTAGTAATATTTCAATAAGGAATGGATGGCAAACTGATAACAGGTTCATAGTTACTAGGTATGTCCACCAAAGGAGGACATTCCATGTACATACTGTGGGAGTAGAATTACCTGTTGTGCTACTAACAATACAAGTAGACTTTGCATAAGCAGCACTAATCGTCTCTTTCCTTGAAGAAGTGTGCAGCACAAAAAATCAGGAAAAGGCCAACATTTATTGGGGGGGACAAAGGCCCAAAACTGGCGACACATTTTAAACATTGCTTGTATAATCTTAGAAAGTTGTTAGAATAAAATGTTGTGTTACCATGTGTTTCCTGAAAGATAGGAAGACTGAAACGTAAATGGCTATCATTATTTAGTGTACTCAGTTCTCACTGATTTGTCAGAAAACCATAAATTGTATTTTATTTTAGCATTTGTTTACTGGGAAAGTTTGACTTGGAACAAAACCAATTTTCAGCAGAGGCCCAGGGAGACATGCTCCAGACGTATGTCTTTGCATTGTGGAAGGAAACCAGAACACCCAGAGGAAACACACAGAGGACATGTAGACTCCACACAAAAGGCACTTCAGCCAAGAACTGAATCAGAGAGCCTCTGTGAGGCAACAACACTACCACTGCACCATCCAAATTTTAAGAGGAACAGAACAAAGGTATGAGCCAAACATTCCAGACATTTTGTGAAAATTTGTACAGTTGAGAACTATAACTCCTTCAATCAGAAGTGGTGGTATGGGTAGAAAACTCAGGCTCTTGCTTCTTATACTTAAAGTACAGGGTTTGAGCCTGAGTAATCCTAACCACCAGGTATACCTAACTGGGGCATCTCACACACACACACACACACACACACACACACACACACACACACACACACACACACACACACACACACACACACAAAGATTGAATGCAATGGTTGAACTACAAACTAAAACACATCTAATAGGATTAAATGCAGCAATAGCAAAATGAAAACACACCTAAATAAGATTGAATGCAGCAACCAGCAACAGCAGTTGTAGCATAATAACATGAATGCAGCAACCTAAGTAAGACTGAATGCAGTGCACACACCCTAAATAAGACTGATTGCAATGGCTGAACTACAAACTACAACACACCTAATAAGATTGAATGCAGCAATGGCAGTTGTAGCACGATAATGTGAATGCAGCAACCTAAATAAGATTGAAGGCAGAAATGATTGAACTGCTGTGTGGTCCATTTGAATGGCCAGCAACACACTTAGACACGTTGTAGCATGATAAACATGAATGCAGGTCGGTAAGGTTTGGGTATGGGCAGTGGCTCTCTTTGTTAGCAAAGTGGAGAAGGGAAGAGATAGAGGCCCAGAACTTTCTAAAGTTGGTAGAGTGGTTTGTTTGAAGTTTGAAATAGTATAATTTATGATCACTTAGACAAACTAAATAAATGTAGCATGATAAACTTGCACAGCCAGCCAGCAGGTAGACAAACTAAATAAATGCAGCAAACTCAGACAAATTAAATAAATGTGTAGCAAACTCGGCCAGCATAACTAAATAAATAGATAAATGCAGCAACCGTTGAACTGTCGTTTGTACAGCCAGCAACACACTTATTTATTTATTTATTTCAGTTTGATAACCGGGGAATCCACTGGACCAGGAAGAGCCCGTTTTCAGTGGAGGCCTGGGGAGAAAAGCTCCAGTGTACAGTTAGAGAAACAGAGAAACATAATATACAATCAATTTGGAGAATATGCAGTGTACAAAAATAATAGTGAGGTAACATAAAGTAAATTCATAGAGAAAATAGCATATGATACAATAACATGGCATTTTTGATACAGACATATGATAAAAGTATTAAATTGCATATAGTTTTTTTCTTTGTTTTTTTTTTTTAGCAAATTAGGAGACTGACACAATAAGGGTCAAGAAGTAGAAGAAGCAATGAGAGAGGAGAGAATTAGTGGCTAGAGGGGGAAATTAAGTTGGGGAGTGGGATGTGCTTATTCATTTAGTAGTAAGATAGGAGAACAAGAGAGTTTTGAATTTAGTAGGATCTTGGGTATTTCAAAGAGTGGGAGGGAGATATTTTCATAGTTTAGAAATGGAGTAGGGCAGTAGGAGGTGGCCTGGGGGTTGTGATGATTTGTGGATCTGTAAGAGGTTTTGGTTTTCTGATCTGAGCGAGCAGTTAGGGATGTAGGGGGTTAGTGCGGTACAGAGAGAGGGGCAGTTATCAGGTTTATGGATGAGCTTATGGGCATTAGTGAGTTTAAGCAAGGTTAGGTAATTGGGAAGTTCAAGTCACTGAAGGTTATAAAGAGAGTATCAGTGGTGGGAGGAGTTTTTTGAGTTGTTAGAAAATTTACTTATTTTATTGTAGCATGATTCGAGCTTGGATTGTAGACCAAGTTGGAGATTGCTTAATAGTGGGGTGCCATACATAAGAGAGGGGAAAAGGTAGGTAGATGCAAGGCTTTTTTCTGGTGGAGGGGGAGAGGTAGCAGTTGTGCTTGTAAAAAAGTCCTATTTTCTGGTGTTTTTTATGGTGGATTGAATATGTATGTCAAATTTAAAATGCTCGTCATTGATAATGCCAAGGAGTTTGGCATTGGATACAATTTCTATCGGGATGTTATCGACACTGAGTATTGAGAAAGAGTTTTTGTCTATTATGGAGTTTCTACAGGGGGAAAAAGTCATCAGTTTTATTTTGTTAACATTTTGGGCAAGTTGGTTATTTTTTATCCAGGATTCTGTTTTAGAAAAGGCTATCTGAGTTTTTAGGAGTAGGTCAGAGGTGGTGTAAGCAGCGCACATGATAGTTGAGTCACCTGCATATTGGATTATTGATGAGTCAGGGATGGAAAGGTGAAGGTTGTTAATAAATATATTGAAGAGTAGTGAACCTAGAATAGAACCTTGTGGGACCCCAGTGGGGGGGGGTGTTGAAAGGTGGAGGTTGAGGATTTCCACTGAATGACTTGCTGACATTTAGAGAGATAGCTTCTGAACCAGGCTATGACGGAGAATGAGAGGTTAAGAGATGTGAGCTGAGTTAAGAGTACTGGGTGGGAGATTGTGTAAAAAGCCTTGAATACATCTAGGAACAGGGAAGATACCAGTTTACCAGAGTTGTGAGCTTGATTTATGGTTTCGAGAAAGAATAGAGGACAGTTATGGTATTGTGGCCAGGGCACAAGCCGTATTGAGTGTGGGTGAGAAGATTGTTTTGGGTAAGGTATGACATGAGCTGGGTTTGGACATATTTCTCCAGGAGTTTTGAAAGAGGGGGGAGGATAGATATAGGTCTAAAGTTGAACGTGTCAATGTTTTTGCCTCCTTTATGTAGTGGGATGATATATGCTTGGGATCTTGGATGGATCTGTTGATTTAATATGGAAGTGGGAAGGGCTATATTGTCAGTAGATAGTTTTAGGAAGGTTGCTGGGAGATTGTCAGGTGCATTCTGGCCATGTTTTAGTTGGAGTAGTAGTTTTTATAGTACCCGTGGGGATAGATTTAAGGTTTGAAAGGGGGAGGGGTTGGTGGAGTGATTGGAGTTGGAAGGGGTGAAGGAGTTGATGTTTGGGGGCAGATGAGGAAAAGAGGAGGATAGTTTGACTATGCAATCTATGAAGAAGGAGTTAAATTGAGTGGCAATTTTCAGTTCAGTAAAGTTTGGGTTTGTGGAGGGGCTCTCTTTATTACCAGGGTGGAGGAGGAAGGAGATAGAGGCCCAGAACTTTCTAGGGTTGGTGGAGTGGTTTGTTTGAAGTTTGAAATAGTATAATTTATGATCACTTAGACAAACTAAATAAATATAGCACGATAATCTTGCAAGGCCAGCCAGCAGACAGACAAACTAAATAAATTTAGCAAACTCAGGCAAACTAAATAAATGTGCAGCAAACTCAGCAAGCATAACTAAATAAATAGTCTGAAGAAGTCTAACACTAGACGAAAGCGCTTACTGAATGAGTTACGTTGTGCTTGTTTATCGATAAATCTGCGTTGTGACTATTTTATTTCTTGGTATTGTCATTGTGTTGCTGAGTTCCGTTTTTGCAGTATAACTAAATGCATAAATGTAGCAGAATAACGTGAATGCAGCAATTGAACTGCTGTGGACATTAAAAATGCAGCAATAATGATCAAACACCAGACAGATAAGCAAACTGCAGTAATGGTTGAATTAGAGCTGGCACAGGCAAGGTTGAACACACCAGACAGATAAACCAAATGCAGTGCAATAGTTGAGTTATAATGCCATACACATATGGAAATGCACACAATTATACAGGTCGATAATGAACTTGCACACAGTATCTTGGCTGGCCAGGAGATAATGCACATCAAATAATAACAGTTGTTTTCCTCTTACCTGGAGGACTCTACAAAATTTAAATTATGTCACCCGCCATCCCTATTTCCCTCCAAGTCCAATAAGCAGTAGATGATGTCATCACACATGCTCCTATAGGCTGGTGATGCACGGTGACATCTGTCAAAAAAGTAAAGTGGCAAATTACAAAAAAAAAAAAAAAAAAAAAAAAGGAGACCGAAAATGGCCACTCAAGAATTCGTGGCACCCTAATATTTTGCCCTCAAAACCAACAAATACTGAGAAATTCAGTACATTTGAGAGGTCTGCATATTGCTGACGACTCCCTTGAATGTAACACAACTACTGGGTATGTCAAGGACATCCACATCAGAGGCCATAATAACTTAATGGTTCCCAGCCTTCATCACAGCAATAACTGTGTACAATGCACCCTTCTTCATGTACCTCTCTACACATCTTCCAGTGATGTGTAACTGAGGAGTACCACCTTTGTCACAGTGCTCTGTCACACAGCTTATTGGCCATACCTAGGTATCTTTCTGGGGAATATCCATGACTGGCTAATGGTACAGAACACCAATAGGTACATAGGTGTTTACTGGGCTAATGACCACAAGGGTCTTTTTAAGCCTAGCAATGCATCACAAATCTCTGACAAATTCTGGCACCCTTGTGTGAAGGCTGCCAGCCAAGCTAGATAGAGTATTGAGAAAGAGTTTTTGTCTATTATGGAGTTTCTACAGGGGAAAAGGTCATCAGTTTTGTTTTGTTAACATTTTGGGCAAGATGGTTATTTTTCATCCAGGATTCTGTTTTAGAGAAGGCTATCTGAGTTTTTAGGAGTAGGTCAGAGGTGGTGTAAGCAGCACACATGCTAGTTGAGTCACCTGCATATTGGATTATTGATGAGTCAGGGAAGGAAAGGTGAAGGTTGTTAATAAATATATTGAAGAGTAGTGGACCTAGAACAGACCCTTGTGGGACCCCAGTGGGGGGGGGGGTGTTGAAAGGTGGAGGTTGAGGATTTCCACTGAATGACTTGATGTTTAGAATGATAGCTTGTTAACCAGGCTATGATGGAGAATGAGAGGTTAAGAGATGTGAGCTGAGTTAAGAGTACTGGGTGGGAGACTGCATCAAAAGCCTTGAATAGATCTAGGAACAGGGAAGATACCAGTTTACCAGAGTTGTGAGCTTGATTTATGGTTTCGAGAAAGGATAGAGGACAGTTATGGTAATGTGGCCAGGGCACAAGCCATGTTGAGTGTGGGTGAGAAGATTGTTTTGGGTAAGGTATGACATGAGCTGGGTTTGGACACATTTCTCCAGGAGTTTTGAAAGAGGGGGGAGGATAGATATAGGTCTAAAGTTGAACGTGTCAATGTTTTTGCCTCCTTTATGTAGTGGGATGATATATGCTTGGGATCTTGGATGGATCTGTTGATTTAATATGGAAGTGGGAAGGGCTATATTGTCAGTAGATAGTTTTAGGAAGGTTGCTGGGAGATTGTCAGGTGCGTTCTGGCCATGTTTTAGTTGGAGTAGTAGTTTTTATAGTACCTGTGGGAATAGATTTAAGGTTTAAAAGGGGGAGGGGTTGGTGGAGTGATTGGAGTTGGAGGGGGTGAAGGAGTTGATGTTTGGGGGCAGATGAGGAAAAGAGGAGGATAGTTTGGCTATGCAATCTATGAAGAAGGAGTTAAATTGAGTGGCAATTTTCAGGTCAGTAAAGCTTGGGTTTGTGGAGGGGCTCTCTTTGTTACCAGGGTGGACGAGGAAGGAAATAGAGGCCCAGAACTTTCTAGGGTTGGTGGAGTGGTTTGTTTGAAGTTTGAAATAGTATAATTTATGATCACTTAGACAAGCTAAATAAATATAGCACGATAATCTTGCAAGGCAAGCCAACAGACAGACAAACTAAATAAATTTAGCAAACTCGGGCAAACTATAAATGTGCAGCAAACTCAGCAAGCATAACTAAATAAATAGTCTGAAGAAGTCTAACACTAGACGAAAGTGCTTACTGAATGAGTTACATTGTGCTTGTTTATCAGTAAATCTGTGTTGTGACTATTTTATTTCTTGGTATTGTCGTTGTGTTGCTGAGTTCCATTTTTGCAGTATAACTAAATGTAGCACAATAACGTGAATGCAGCAATTGAACTGCTGTGGACATTAAAAATGCAGCACTAATGATCAAAAACCAGACAGATAAGCAAACTGCAGTAATGGTTGAATTAGAGCTGGCACAGGCAAGGTTGAACACACCAGACAGATAAACTAAATGTAGTGCAATAGTTGAGTTATAATGCCATACACATATGGAAATGCACACAGTTATACAGGTCGATAATGAACTTGCACACAGTATCTTGGCTGGCCAGGAGATAATGCACATCAAATAATAACAGTTGTTTTTCCTCTTACCTGGAGGACTCTGCAAAATTTAAATTATGCC
Source organism: Protopterus annectens (assembly GCF_019279795.1). Classification (NCBI taxonomy): domain Eukaryota; kingdom Metazoa; phylum Chordata; order Ceratodontiformes; family Protopteridae; genus Protopterus; species Protopterus annectens. The sequence continues at coordinate 822,898,050 of NC_056728.1, read as the reverse complement.
ACCCGCCATCCTTATTTCCCTCCAAGTCCAATAAGCAGTAGCTGATGCCATCAATCACGCATGCTCCTATAGGCCGGTGATGCACCGTGACATCTGTCAAAAAAAAATTACAAAAAAAAAAAAGGAGACCGAAAAATGTGGAAATTAAGGTGGCCACTCAAGAATTCGTGGCACCCCAATATTTTGCCCTCAAAACCAACAAATACTGAGGAATTCAGTACATTTGAGAGGTCTGCACATTGCTGACTACTCCCTTGAATGTAACACAACTATTGGGTATGTCAAGGACATGCACATCAGAGGCCATAATAACTTAATGGTTCCCAGCCTTCATCACATCAATAACTGTGTACAATGCACCCTTCTTCATGTACCTCTCTATACATCTTCCAGTGATATGTAACTGAGGAGTACCACCTTTGTCACAGTGCTCTGTCACACAGCTTATTGGCCATACCTAGGTATCTTTCTGGGGAATATCCATGACTGGCTAATGGTACAGAACATCAATAGGTACATAGGTGTTTACTGGGCTAATGACCACAAGGGTCTTTTTAAGCCTAGCAATGCATCACAAATCTCTGACAAATTCTGGCACCCTTGTGTGAAGGTTGCCAGCCTAGCTAGATAGAATTTTGTAAATAATTCTATGTCATTGTAAATATTAGTGTAATCCATGGGTGTGTTCTTCAAATGTAAAGAGAAATATATGTTATGATTAAACTATGTGTTGTAGTGAGCTTCAAAAATGTAACCACAGTCCACTCTTTTGGAAGAAAGCTGATAAGTCAAGCATTGTATGACTGTTTGATCACAGGCTCGGAGACAGGATGTCTTGGCCAGAAAAGTCTTTCTATTGTCTTGATTTAAGAGATAATTAGTAAGGCTTTACATGTATAATGTCTTTTATTGCTGTGGCTTCCTGGCCAGGTGCAGCTTACTAAGAAATGTAAATTATGAGTTTCTGTTAGCCTGGGAAACAAAATCATAACTGTTAAGAATTATGTAATCTGAAATTACTCAGCAGTACTGTGTTACCATTTAAGACTTTCCCAGAGAGAAAGATAGAGCATTTTGGATTATTTCTGAACCTAAACACATCAACTCATCAGCACTCTGCCTTTGCTCTGTAAGTAAGATATTTATTTAGAACAGTGATTTCTCTTAGAGATAGATAGAAATAGCCAGATTAGTTAGCTATTTTCTATATTTATGTCCGACTATTCTACAGTATGATTTTAAAGCATTTTCCTGTGATTTCTGAACTCTTGATTAGCACTGCATTGAATTGATGAGATTTGTCGTGTTTTTATTATTTATTATTAAATATATTTTGAACCTTTCAAATGTGGCTGTTTTGGGTAGAGATAATTTAAGCTCTTAGAGTACATTGGATGTATTTAGTGATATTATCCAAGCCATTCCAATACTCTTGCTGTTCGCCACACTTATTATTTGGATAACAGTAATATTACACAGTGAAATTGGTTACCCTTTGGGAAGGGACTTATTAGTAGCTGATAAGAGTAGTTGGTGGCAGTGATTACTATCATATAGCCTGGCAGGAGGGAGCACAGCTGGAGAACCTGTGCCAGCCTTCCCCAGGAGTGTCTGTGTGTTTGTATATAAACCAAATCTCAAAGTGTGTTTGTGTCAGCTGCTTGGGCAGGGACACGAAGCACTGGTTGGACAGAGAGGATACTAGAGGCTTTGAGTTGACTACACTGCTGAGATCTGAACCCTATACCTGTGTCAGTGAGAAGTCTTATTGGTGATCTATAGAGAAAAAGGGAAAAACCAGCCCCAGACCAACTGTGATCTCTGTCTGCTCTTAAGGGAAATTGTACTTTACTGTGTATGTACTTGTTATCCTTCTTAATGTGCACGCCCCTCACTGGTGCTAGTGGTGAGGATTGAGGCTCCCTAATTACTGGTCCAGTGCACAGGCATCACATATTAATTGTTTAGCAGTGGTGGGATACCCACATCAAATATTAATTGTTTGATTGTGGTGAGTTAGCCACATCACATGTAGTGGTGTGGATAGTGAATTCCTGTAGCTTGTGAACAGTGATCATTGAAGGTGTTTGTGTACTCTAAGTAAGCCATGCAGTGAACATTCAGATTTCAGATCACAATTGTTTTATTTCTTTTGTTAGCTTAGTTAGTCAGGGAGAGCAGGCAAGCATGTCAGTAGAGGGGTATGGCAAGCTGACAAGGAGACATTTGGCTGAGATGTGCCAGGCTAAGGGACTAGTGAATGGAAACCTGACTAAGGCAGACATGATTGCAGCTTTAGTCACAGCTGCATCAGGAAACAGCAGTCAGGAGGATGATCAGACTGGCCGTGGAGATGTACAATACTCAGAGTATGGACAGCTCAACCTTTCTGCAGAGGGCTTAAATATACATCTGGAGCTAAAGAGACTTGAGTTGGAGGCCATGGACAGCTCAACCTTTCTGCAGAGGGCTTAAAAATCCATCTGGAGCTAAAGAGACTTGAGTTGGAGGCCAGGCATTTGGAAATGGAAGCTGTGGAGAAGGAGAGGCAGAGGCAGCACAAAAAGGAGATGCTGATTCTTTGCCAGAGTCATAGAGGTAATGAGAAAGGGATAATTTTGATAGTTTCATTCATATGTTTGAGAGGGTATGTAAACAGTATGATGTTGAACAAAGGCTTTGAGTACAGTTCCTGACCCTCTTACTCCATGGTAAAGCGGTAACGGTTTTGTCCAAAATATCTGATACTGACTTTTGTGATTATACTGCTGTTAAGAATTGTTTGCTAGAATTTTTTAAGCTAACACCTGAAGCTTATAGGAAAAAGTTCTGTGAGTATAGACACAAGGCAGATGAAAGTGTGTGTGAATACGTTGCTGAACTGAACACTTATTTTCACAAGTGGGTGATTGGATGTCTGGTCAGCACTTTTGAAGGGCTGAAAGACCTTTTGGTGAGGGAACAAGCCATTAGCACTTTGCCTGAGGACATAAGGATATGGTTAGCCGATAGACAATGTGCTACTTCAGAGGATTTGGGGAAGAAGGGAGACCTATACCTAGTAAGCAGGGCATCACTGCACAGGGAAGGGATACCCAGTGCTGCTCATGGGTGTAAGGAAACTCATGATGGGCAGCCCAGACTGCCCCAACAGAATCTGCCAGCAGCAGGGGAAGCCACTAGTCCAGGTACATGTCAAGGACTTAGTGTTAAATGTTTTGAATGCAACTAGTGGGGTCATGTGGCATATAGATGTCTATGGAGGCAAGGTGGGGAACAAAAGGTGAGGGAGCCAGTAAGTGGGAAAGACAAAATGCCAATAGTAGGTTGTCTTGAGACAACAGGGGTACCAAACTACCATCCTGGAGATGTCCTGATAGGGAATGATTATGATGAGGCAGTATCATGTGTTAAAGCAGGTACATGCAGTCAGGCTAGCAGAAGAACATGTCAGTCTGGTAGCCCTGGAGGAGACCCACTCAGACTGCATACTTGCAGCCAGGACTGGTGAGGTGGTTACTTCAGGAAGAGAGCTACTCTGTAGCAGTGAGACTGAAGGTGAGCCACAGGTGCTTGCGGGTGCTGATGTTCCTTTAGACATAGTGACTGCAAGGGTAGAGGTGAGTAGTATTACCCAGGCTGACAGTGAGGCACCACTGTCAGAGAATGCCAGACGTCCTGTGGAAGGGAAGCTGGGATGGGTCACAAAGAGAGAGATGAGACAGGCTCAGCTCTCAGACTCTACATTGCAAGGCCTGAAGCAGGTAGCTAGTGAGACACCTCATTCTCAAGGGAAGGGGGAATCTGTATACTGGTAGCAAGGGTTACTGTATAGAGACTGGACCCCTGAGGGAGGGCTAGAAGGTGAGAGAATACAGCAGTTGGTAGTGCCTAGAGCCTACCATCTGGTGCTTCTAGCGATAGCCCATGATATTCCCTTTGCAGGTCATATGGGCATAAAACGTACAAAGAGACATATTATGCAGCACTTCTTTTGGCCTGGAATTTCCAGAGATGTAACAGGGTACTCCAGAACTTGTGAGCAGTGCCAAAAGGTAGGCAAGGCAGGAGACAGGGTGAGAGCTGCTTTGATGCCTTTGCCTGTGATTGAGCAGACATTTCAGATGGTACCTATGGATTTTGTGGGGCCTCTGAGTACCCCATATTCCACAGGGAAAAAGTATATCCTAATGGTACTATATTATGCTACAAGATACCCCAAAGCAGTGGCTTTGTCCTCCATTGAGGCAGAAAAGGTGGCAAATGCTTTGTTAGAGATTTTCAGAAAAGTAGGTTTCTCAAAAGAAATACTTACTGACAGAGGTGCCAATTTCATTTTAGACCTGCTAGCTTATCTGTGGAAGTACTGTGGGGTGAAGCACCTGGAGACCACCCCTACCACCCCCAGACTTATGGTCTTGTTGAGATGTTAAACTCTACAATCAAGTCGATGCTACTGGCATTTGCATACCAGTTTAAGAGGGATTGGGACAAATATTTGCCCCATCTGTTGTTTGCTTACAGAGAGGTTTCTCAAGAATCCACAGGTTTTTCACCTGTTGAGTTGTTATATGGGCATAGGGTGAGGGGGCCTCTAGATTTAATTCGAGATGAGTGGGAAGGTGAGTGTGAATCCCACAAGGATTTTGTTGTGGCATATGTCCAAAACCTCAAGACAAGGCCCAAGAAACTCATGGGCTTGGCCCAGGATAACCTGGCAAAAGCCCAACAGCAGAAAAAGGTCTGGTATGACAATAATGCTCGAGCTAGAGAATATACTGTAGGGCAGCAGGTAATGGTTCTCATTCCTGTCAGACACAACAAGCTGCAGACAGCTTGGGAGGGACCCTACAAGGTGGTAAGAAAGGTAAATGATATTAACTACATGGTGGAACTGCTAGGCAGAAGGCAGGAGCACAAATTGTACCATATTAACATGATGAAACCTTACCATGATAGGGATGGCATTGTGCTGAGTATTTGCAGTGGATTGCAGGAGGAGTCTGAGGGAGATCTAGTGCCTGATCTCAGTGAGGCTCAGACTGACACCTCAGTGGAAGGGGTAGCAATGTCCCAGCAGCTAACTCCTACCCAGGTTCGAGAAATCTGAGCAGTGTTACAGGCGTTTTGATACATGTCCACTGGGAAACTAGGGTGCACCCACCTGGAGCAGCACCAGGTGGATACAAGACCACAAAGGTCTATTAGGCAGGCCCCTTATAGGGTGCCCGAGATGGTCAAACAGACTCTGAGGGAGGAGATACAGGAAATGTTGGAACTAGGGGTAATTCAAGAGTCCAACAGTCCCTGGGCCTCCCCAGTGGTGCTGGTGCCAAAGAAGGATGGCAGCACCAGGTTTTGTGTGGACTACAGGAAATTAAATAGTCACACAGAGTCAGATGCTTACCCCATGCCTAGGTCAGATGAAGCCCTAGAGCAGCTGGGTGGGGCTAAGTGTCTTACCACCATTGATCTTACCAAGGGTTACTGGAAGGTGCCTTTGACTCCCAGTGCTAGAGAGAGGTCAGCCTTTGCAATTCCTTTTGGCTTGTATGAGTTCACAAAGATGTCCTTTGGGATGACAAATGATCAGCAACTTTCCAGAGGTTGCTAGATCATATCCTAACAGGAGCAGGAGGGTTTGCCCTTGCTTACCTAGATGATATTGCCATCTACAGTCATTCCTAGCAAGAGCATCTTCAGCATGTCAGGGAGGTGCTGGGCAGACTGCAGAGGGCAGGGTTAACCATTAAGCCAAGCAAATGTGAGGTGGCTATGGCAGAGGTCTGCTACCTGGGACATAGAGTGGGGAGAGGTAAGATCAGGCCAGAACCTGCCAAAGTGGTAGCCATTCAGGCATGGCATGCACCTGTTACCAAAAAGCATGTGAGGGCATTCTTAGGGACAACAGGGTACTACAGAAAGTTCATCCCCAGTTTTAGTACCATCACTGCTCCACTCACAGACCTGAAAACAGGCCAGATAGGGTAGTGTACACCACAGCTTGTGAGCAGGCATTCCAGAAGCTTAAATAAGCTTTGGGAGGACCCTCTGTGTTAGCCAGTCTAGATTACAGGAAATAATTTGTTGTACACGTGGATGTTTTGGACCATGGGGTGGGGACTGTACTTAGCCAGATTTCTTCAGAGGAAGAAGAGAACCCAGTGGTTTATCTCAGACACAGACTCCAACCCAGGGAGGAATGCTATGCAGCTGTAGAAAAGGAATGTCTAGTCATAGTGTGGGCACTGCAGAAACTTCATCCTTATTTGTATGGAAGGAAATTCACTGTAGTTACAGATCACAATCCCCTAACATGGTTATACTAAGCCAGCCAGCAAAATCCCAAGTTGCTACGATGGAACCTAGGGTTGCAAACATATGATATGTCAGTACAGCACCACAGTGGGATTTGCAATACCAATGCAGATGTAGTCTCCAGACAGGGAACTCGGATAGAGCCTCTCAAACAATGTTTCTCAATGGTCACTTGAAAAACTAGCTTGAGTTCTCATGGGTGGGGTGATATGTGAAGGCTGCCAGTCTAGCTAGATAGAATTGTGTAAATAATTCTATGTCATTGTAAATATTAATGTAATCCAGAGGCTTGTTCTAAAAATGTAAAGCAAAACATATGTTATGATTAAACTATATGTTGTACTGAGCTTCAAAAATGTAACCACAGTGCACTCTGCTGGAAGAAAGCTGATAAGTCAAGCATTGTATTACTGATGTCAAGCTTGGAGACAGGATGTCTGGGCCAGGAAATTCTTTCTATTGACTTGATGTAAAAGATAATTACTAAGGTTTTACATGTATGATGTATTTTATTGCTGTGACTTCCTGGCGAGGTGCAGCTACTAAGAAATGTAAATTCTGAGTTTCTGTTAGCCTGAGAAACTAAATCAGAACTGTTAGGAATTATGTAATCTGAAATGCCTCAGCAGTACTGTGTTATCAATTTAAGACTTTCACAAACTGAGAACACAAACTTGATAAAAAACAAAAAACACCCAGCAGAGAAGCGAGGCCTTTCCAAATGCTTACATTAAACTTTTGGAAAGGCCTCGCTTCTCTGCTGGGTGTTTTTTGTTTTTTATCAATTTAAGTATTTCCCAGAGAGAAAGATCGAGCATTTTGGATTATATCTGAACCTGAAGTAAGATATTTATTTAGAACAGTCATTTCTCTTTGAGATAGATAGAAATAGCCAGACTGATCTAGCTGTTTTCTATATTTATGTCAGACTATTCTAAAGTATTATTTTAAAGCATGTTCCTGTGATTTCTGAACTCTTGATTAGCACTGTGTTGAATTGATGAGATTTGTCTTGTGTTTTTATTATTTATTATTAAATATTTTTTAAACCTTTAAATTGTGGCTATTTTGGGTAGAGATAATTTAAGTTCTTAGAGTACATTATATGCATTTAGTGATACTGTCCAAGCCACTCCAATAGTCTTGCTGTTCAGCACACTTACTATTTGGAAACAGTAATATTAGACAGTGAAATTGGTCACTCTTTGGGAAGCGCCTTATTAGTAGCTGATAAGAGTATTTGGTGGCAGTGATTACTATCTTATAGCCTGGCAGGAGGGGCATAGGTGGAGAACTGTGCCAGCCTTCCCCAGAAGTGTCTGTGTGTTTGTGTATAAACCAAATCTCAAAGTGTGTGTCAGCTACTTGAGCAGGGACATGAAGCACTGGTTGTACAGAAAGGGTACTGGAGGTTTTGGCTTGACTACTCGGCTGGGATATGAACCCTATAGATGTGCCTGTGGGGTGTCTTATTGGGGATCTGAGAAAAAGGGAGAGACCCACCCCATACTGACTATGATCTCTGTCTGCTCTTAAAGGAAATTGTACTTTACTGTGTTTGCACTTGTTTTCCTCCCAATGTGGACGCCCCTCACTGGTGCTAGTGGTGAAGATTCGGGCTCCCTGATTACTAGGACAGTGCACGGGCATCACACCTTGATAAGTGCAAGTAAGGGCTTTGGAGATGAAACATTTACATGCAGAGGCCTGGGAGATGAACCATTTACAGGTGTCCATTAGAGACATAGGTTCCAAATCAAGAATGAATTTCCTGTTCCCCTTCCAATTGTCCAAGTTGCAATTGAATTGGGTTAGGGAGGAACCATGCTTCACACAGATCAGTAGCCTGTTCCAGAGATGGGGTAGTCTCTGGGATACATACCCGTCTTTTCAGGTGCTATTTGTATCACAGTCAAGGTTTAAGTCTTTAGAACTGGTAACTCTGGTGCTGTTTGTAATGTGGATATGCAGGAGGTCCATCAGAGTGGTGTCTGACAATGCCCTGTATGCCAGGCATGGATGTCACCTCAAAAACCTAGAGGTGACAGAATACAGGGATAGAGCCTTGAGGCAGTCTGCACAGGACATTTTACATATGCCCTGTATTCTTTTAGCAAGGAACCTCTATAGATATTCCAGTTGTTCGCTATTCCTGGTTAGGTACATACCAAATACAGTGGAACAATAACTTCCTTGGACTTAGACACCATACCTTTGTTTATAAGTTGCACATTATAGAATGATTTCCTCAATACTGTAGACACATGATGATCAAAGAATAGATTACTGCTTATGTGCCTTTCTAACCCCTGATGATTGGGTCAGCTCTAATGGGTGTGTTGTCAATATAATAGTTAACAGGGGTGGATGACTTATCAAATGATACTATTATGCATTTCTTGACATTTAGTTTTAGTCCATGGCTCTGACACCAGTTGTTTGTCTGTGTCAGCCCCTCCTGGAGAACATTTGCGTCAGTGTGGGATTCAATGACTGCTACTAATTTGCAATCATCTGCAAATTTAGTCAGCCAGAGACCATTGACATTGGTCTTGACTTTAGAGAAGTAAATGCCAAAAAGAAGCTGTCCAAGGACATATCCCTGAGGGACTCTACTTGTGACTGGCCTCTTTGTAGAGGCAGACTCTCCAATTCCAACTTCCTGAGTCCTGTCTGTGAGCCAGTTGGCTATTCAATGGGTTGACATACGGATTTGTACCTAACCTCCTAAGTTTATCAACAATGCCCGAGAGGGGTATTGTGTCAAATGCCTTGACCATGTCAACATAAGCACCATTTTGCCCTCATCCATTACTTTGGTGACCTTCTCAAAGACATCCACTAGGTTGAGTAGTCATGACCTGCCCTTGACGAAACTAAACTGGGTTGGGTCCAGTGCCTGGAGATTTACTATATCACTATTGATAATTTCCATGTTAATTCTTTCCATGGTCTTACATATAAGACTAGTCAGACTTATGGTTCTGTAGTTTCCAGGGTCTGTAGGTGTCCCACCTTTGTGCAGAGGGATGACTGTTGCTATTTTCCATTCATGAGGCATGAAGCATGCTTGGAACCTACAGTTAAGTAGCAGTCCCTAAAGGCCTGATGCTATTTAGAAGTTATTTTAGAATATTGTCTGCGCCCATTGATGCGGCCTTCTTGGCCTTAGAGAGTTGCCATACCAAATGCGTGTGTGTTACCTGTTCAGCTTATGCACATACTCCATTAATAGCATGTATACCATTTGTGACAGTGTGGATTTTGCCATAGATATATGCCATGCACACAAGGCAACTAGTCTCTGTTGCCCATACTGTCACATACAGGTATAGTAGTGTCCCACTTAACACATCCTGCAGATATTGCAGATATTACAGCATCAGTACAGTGTGCATGGTTGCCCTCATCAAGTGTGGATGTATCATAACAGCTGTCAAGTGTGTGTGTGCAGGCTCATCTGTTATTACTCCACATCACATATGTTATGTCAGACATGGGATTAGTTGTGATATTATTCTGATATTGTCCATGATTGTGGTTGGTTCTTGCAATGTATGCCATGATCCTTTACCTGTGGCCACCTTGCTGCAGACCTCTGCTGAGAATACGCTCAATATTCAGATATAACAGTTTGCACGGCGTCCTAATATGCACCATACCCCAATTGTATATTAGAGCCCTGATAGATGTTCTGTGCATGATTCATGTAATAATGCTTATGTCACACACACATCCTCCCCAGTATTATGCCACCTTGTGTGATAGCCACAGACAACACATTTTCACTGTACAATCCATACTGTACCATATAGATATGTGCTTGGTGTTGCTACTACAACCATCTTTGATTGACATGCCCTCCTCTGCTGTACATGAGTAAGTTTCACCTGTACTCTTTCCCTGTGTTCATTCCTACAGTTCATCTGTGTGTCCCTATTCAATACACACACTTCCCCTGAGTTATCATTTACAATGTAGTCCCATGTCCTGTTACAGATCATTAACACAGCTTTAGTACAGTATGCCAGGAATGGGATATCACAATACTCTGCACTCTAGGTTCACTGTCCTGTACTATGTTTGGGCCATGTACTTCACATGCATACCTCTCAACTGTGCAGATTTTCCCAGGATGTCCAGATGTTTTTGTTATGAAATATGTGGCTTTCCGTCATATCACTGGGTTGATCTCTGGACTGATGTGACTCAGTAATACATACGTTTGAGTAGATACTGCTCAACTGTCCTGATCTGTGCAGAATGTGTAGGTTTTGTCTCATAGTTGTGGTCTTTTCCTCATAGCATTTTTTTCCTGGCAGATCATTGGCATGTCATTGCAGTGCAGTCAGAAACTGATGACTGATGTTTAGGTTTCAAACTTCATGCTCTTCAGAAAGTCCAAGCTAATGTACAACCTATATATTCTATCAACTTCTTAAGTTTACAGCTACAATATTAAATATTTGTCCCTATTTCAGCCCCTTTCTCCCCCATTTTATGGCTTTTGTGATGAAAGGAGGTATGGCCACCATAGCCCTCTAGAATTTTGTAAATAATTATATGTCATTTGTGAATATCAAACTGATTAATACAAGATGATTGTGTTACAAATGTATTAGAACTGTATGTCCTGTGTATATCAAACTAATTTATACAGGTGTTTGTGTTGAAAAGGTATTTGTAAAGTGCTTGTGTTTGAAATGCATCCACATTGTACCTTACTGGAGAGAACAGAAATGTACATGCATTATTGCAACTGTTTAAATGTATATATTTTAACAGAGTAAACTGGAGGGTTAACCTCAGTCCAACAAACTTTAGAAACATATCTGAAATTAAATCACTTTATGGGCTAGGCCATAAAGATGCTATCTCACAGGTTGCAATGCAACAAGAGACACAAAGTCTGTACTAGGAAGCTTTCTGGATTGTCTTTGGGGTGAACTGATTACTACTCTGGAAGTGTGGAGGTATGCAATTGTTTTATACTTCCAGCACCTTCCAAAGATCTGAGCAAAAGCCCTTGTGTGTGTATTTTTACAGGTAGGTGCTAAGTCCTGCCAGCTTCCAGCAATGGGGGGGTTGCATTGGAACTAGAGGTCATATGACCAGAAGTGATGTCATTCTGCAAGCTATCTCAGAAGTAATATTTTAGATATTATCTTGAAAAGTCTCTTAGTAAGACAGAGTATTCTGTATTCTGTCTTGGGCCTGACAACAAGAAGAACCATTCACCACATCATCTGCTGTGCACTATTAATTAAGTAGGAAATATTAAATACAGTCAGCAATATAGTGAAGCTTAGTTTAGATATTGTTTTTTCATTATTTGTCTGAGCCTGTCCTTCAATGTTATTTTAAATATTTCCTGTGATTTGAACTCTGATGTCATTGTGAATATATACTTAGTATTTTCTTCTCCTTTTATTTATTCTTAAATATATTTAAACCTTTCATTGTGGCTGATCTTTGCAGAGATATTTAAGTTTTGAGAGCACTTGCATATTTATTTGGTGACACTGTGTGGGCCACTCATAATAGCCTTGCTCTTGGTCACACTACCATTTGTATTAATATTAATATTACACAGTAAAATTGGACACCCTTTGTTAATGGCCTTAAAGTAGCTGGCGAGAAGTTTTGGTGGCAGTAATAACTACCTTATAGTCTGGGGAGAAAGGGGTATAGCTAGGAAACTTGTGACAGCCTTTCCCAGGTGTGTGTGTGTGTGTGTGTGTGTGTGTGTGTGTGTGTGTGTGTGTGTGTGTGTGTGTGTGTGTGTGTGTGTGTGTGTGTGTGTGTAAAACAAATCTCCAAAAGTGTGTGTGTCAGCTACATGGGCTTGGACACGGAGCACTGGTTAGACAGAGAGAGTTTTGTAGGACTTGGCTTGGAACCCTGGCTAAGGACTCAATCTTATAGCTATGCCAGTGGAGAGTCTTACTAGGGATCTGGACAAACACAGAGAAACCAGCCCTAGACTAACTGTGGTCTGTGTGTGCTCTTAAGGGAAATTGCACTTGATGCAGAGAGCTGCATCTGGAAATACTGTGTGTGTATCTGTTATCCTCCGAGGGAACATCCCCCACTGGTGTCAGTGGTGAGGATTGAGGCTCCTTGATAACTGGCCCAGAGATGGAGCATCATCACATATTGGTTGGCAGTGGTGGAATATCCATGTCACATATTGATTGGCAGTGATGGGATATCCACATCACATCTTTGTCCACATTTCTCACTGTACCATTTTCCTCTTACAGGTGGAGTTGTATCAAGACTATAACAGCTTATTAAGGCTTCACTGTATATGTCACCATTAATTTGAATAGCACCCACAACTCTTGCATGAGTATACTGACATACTTGTAATAGTATGAATCATAAGTATGTCATATAAGCAATACATATATTTATCCAGGGTAGGTATATGCAACTGTAGTTTGGTATTCCACCTACAAGTTTACAGGATTTTCTGTTATAGCAACCACCTATATACTGAATATTGTATGATCTATTTTTTGTATAGAGGGTTATGTGTTTAAAAGTGTTAGGGTTTAGTGCTTTAATTTAAGAGGATGGTACAGTAGGTCTGAGATATGTGCATTTGCATATAATTACTTGTTAGTTTTCTTGCTGCTGCAAGCTTTGTACTTGTGTTTGCTAGATGTAATAGCAGTATGTTAAGTAAGTGTTCTGTAATCATAAACCAACGTGGTATTTGTGTTTGTTAACTATAAAATTTAATAGTAATATAGTAAATATAAGTTCTTTAACAACAAGCCAAAGTTCTGCACCTGTGATCCAAATTAATCAAAATGTATTTTTTGCTGAGAGTAGCACAAACTGTAAGAGACAGGTATTATCTTCACTTCTTCAATTAATTACATCAAATCAATTTGCTAAAATAGCTTATATACACAATCATGTGATTGTCCTACCTATGCAGCCTAGTTATTTTATTGTTTTATCAATACAAATAATGTAGCTAAAATGTAATTTCACATTTGTATATGACATTTGATTTTCTGTGGCATCTAATGTCATTAATATGTTCACTCAAACATGATTTAAATAACATAGTTGTCAGTTAAGTGCCCTACAAATAAGAAGATGCCAGTACTTTCAGTATCACATGCATGTAATGAAATGTGTAATATTGAATGTTCTTTTTGTATTTGATAACAGAAAATAACTATTGTTACCAAATGTGGTAACAAACCTGATGTCAGATTGATTTGTGGCTTTAAAGAGCATTGATGTGCCAGTAATTCAGACCAAAGAATACTTCTCATCTTTTTAAAGGCATCACACATAAAATCTTGTAGTGCACGGAGCACAGTGATTGTGCTCCAATAACCAAAAAAAAAAAAAAGACATCTGTTAACCACTTCTATAGTGCAAAACCTGATCTTAACAAATGTTAAGCATACCCTATTTCAGTTGTTAAGATCAGGTATCATTCTAGGCAGTTAAATCTGCCAGTACTGGCCAGAAAATGACAGTGGCAAAATAAAAATAAACACATTTGTTTCTGTCTACTGTATGTGCTGGCATTGTGTCACTGTGTTTAATATAAGACAGTGTATTGCAACCTTTATTGCATCGCTTGCTAAGTGCTTTATAGCTTTGAAAGCTGACAAAACACTTAGTTCTTTTTTTGTAACCAGTTACATGGAGCAGAAAGAATTATGATCGTCTCTAATCATAACCCTTTATTATGCATTTGTGACAAAGACGTCAAGATTCACCTCTTGAGCTTCCCTCTTAAGGTTTCTTGGTATCCATGTCTCTACCACATAATAAGCTGGTTATGATCAGTTGCCCACTCATAATCCTCTACATTACCAATCCTTACTATCAATTGTGTGAACTAGTTCACATAGCTTATTGCTGCAATGAATATTGTCCTAATGCATACACTTAACTGTCATCAACTGTGATGATTAGGATAGTATTAATGAGCTCTTAGAAAAGGACTTTCTGCAGATACTGGCAAAATAGTATCATCAAGGGATTTAGTGGCCTGAACATCTAGAAAATGCAAAGTACATCATTCACCTTTTACAATAATTCAGAAACAAATGGAACTCCTTATGTGACATCTTCAAATCAGCTAGTAATTGTAATGTTTCAACACAATGTCCATTGAGTATAAATACTAAGTATCTAGGGAAAGGATATCGATTTCTTCTGTAGCAGCAGTATGATCAGCTTCTGTTTTAGAAAGGAAAAAGTCTTCATTCTATAGGTAGGAAAAATTATTTCTCTGCTGTTGGAGATCATAAACTGTCATTTTAGACTGTTCCAAAAAATTTTATTTCACTTTGTTATGACATGCTGCCCTCAAAATCTACATGATCAGTCCCAGCAAAACATTATATTCAAATGGACAACTTCAAATTCTCTGTTAAGAGACTGCAAGACACAAGTCATAAGACATCATCTAAAATAACTATGTAAGAATATTTGACCTTTAAATGACATTGGCAATCCATTCCAGGAAATGGGATTTGGAAGAAATAATAAGAAGGCTGAAATGCAACTGACTTCCTCAATGTCTGTAATGTAATATTAACCCTGGCACACAAGGATCACAAGAAGCAGACTGCATGTCAAATCCATGGTGTTATAATGAGATATGCAGAACCTGAATGAGGCCTCTGTATCATACTGTCTGTTTAGGTATTGTACAAATAATGTAGGCATGCAGTAGGCTTGGTGTGAAAGAAAATGAATGCCTGTTAAATTCTGTTTATTACAAACTGCAAGAAAAACCCAGCCTAGTCTTTATGGTTACATTCAGCCCAATAAAGCCAAACCCTGGTAGCCGTGGACATGTGCGTTTTGCCTTTTTATTGACCTCAACAGCACAACATAATTTACCCATAAAGACTTAAAAAGTAAAAAAGTCACGAACATTTAGAAGCCATGTAGGTGAAATACTTGAGGTCCTTAAGGGGTCATTTGCATATGTCCTATGGGCCTCTATTACAGGAAGTTTAAGGTATCACACAGTGGAAACCCTAGCTTGGCTGGGTTTTTCCTTGCAGTTTTTACTGAATGGTTTGTCTGTCTGACCTTTTTACTCTTTGGTTTAAATCCATTTATGATGCACAACAATAATATGCTAGCACAAAACTGAGATTTTAAGATTGTAATTCAAATAAAGGAGAACAATTCTAATGTATTTCAATGAGTTATGGTTTGCGAATGACATGTAAATATGCATTTTTTTATCAAAGCAGTATGCAAGATTATTCAGACCCCATTCTTCTGGCAGTAAGTCTACACTAAATTTTATCTGTATCTAATGTACATATTTATCATACTGTAACCTTATTGCTGAATTGCATTGCATTTGACCCAGATGGCTAGCTGAATAGCTTCCAAAGACCAGCACACTTACCTGGTTAACAAATAAGAGAAAATAAATAGATATATGCATACTTTAAATTGAGAGTGACACAGATACTATCACTTTTAGACCATCGTTAAGCTTCATGGTTTCATGAAAGCAGCAGAACATTTTTGGAAGAAGACCATGATCCACTAGTCAACAGGCGTAGTAACTTCACGAGACGTATAACCAAGGAGGAGCCTGCATGAACAGAGCTATACCTAGAGTGTCATGCTTGTCATAGCTGTTTTCTTTCCAGAAAAGACAATTATGGGACTGCCACTTATCTACCTGTAAGACCCTCAGCACCTAAATGACCCTATACTAACTAGGGAAAGCAAAGAGAATAAAGGGACCTTTATAAGAATTAAATGATCTGCACAGCAAAGACATCTAGACTTACAAAGTACCATATAATCACTTGTCCAGAATTTTACAGAAAACCCCAGTGCCCCAAATTTAAGTGAAATTGTACAACAACATATATTTTCTCACTCAATAAGGTGAGTCAGATTATCCATATGTCCCCTTTAATTCATGACACAAAAAAATATAAGGCATAATATCTATAGAAAATTATAAACAATGTAAAGTACATCTCATCTTATTAATTTACACTATTAATTATGACTCATTGAACTATAATTCAAAGGAATTAACAACCTGCACGCAACTAGTTAGGAATTCAATCCAATAAAAAAATTAAATGTAAGCATTTTGCAAGAATGTAAACCTATCTGTACACTTGTAAGGCAGAAAACATTCCACGCCCCTTTACTTTTTATGTAATTTTTACATTAATTGTGTCAGTGAAACTATATTTTTTAAGTAAAAGAAAAAATGTTTGAATGTACTGTATGCTGATTATGTGTCATCTGGCATAAGAGGGATAAACAGTGCATAGTTCAGTATCTCAATGTATAAAATTAAACAATGTTTTGCTATACCAGGAGCAGGTACTGAGATTCTGTAATATCCCATGTTGTTAATTCCATTATCAGTTCTAAGGATTGACAAACTTACCCAAGAACTCAGTAAGGGAGTTGAGTCTCATTCATGTTCTCCAGCAAATCAGGTCCATCTGTATGTCAGACCTGATATTACTGGCAAGGATTCGGGTTTGACATGCAAATGAAGCTACACAGCCATGAGGCTGGCCAGTTCAAGATATCGACCTGGGGGGGGGTGGCATGCTTGTCATAGCTGTTTTCTTTCCAGAAAAGACAAAGCATGGGCTTTGGGGCCACTAGTCCACCAGGAATTATATTTATTTTTGAAAACAGTATCTATAAGACATCCTCAAAGGAACTTGAGAATGACTGTCAATATACCAAACAGCACATGTGCATGGTCCCAGGTTTTCCCCACTGACTGTTGAAGCCTGCAGTATATGGAATTTGGTACTGGAAGCAGTATGGTTTCCCACAAGGTGCAACCTTCAGTACCTTATCCCACATAGTGTAGAGATCCAACTTCCTGAGAAGCCCTTCCAGTTCAATGAACATTTTTCATTCCAGCACTAATTCAGTTGATGCACAGTTTGCACAAGCATACTTTACTGTGGAGTGTTATTAAGACAATTCACATACCCCTACATAACTACTTATTACAGTATATTCCAGGCATTATATGTGTAACTGGGAAGTCTATCCAGTTCCATTTCTCTTTTGATACTTTTTATTGGACATAAATTAATGCACTTGGTTATTGAGATATTGCCTAATTGCCTGGCTGAGTGACTGACTGTGATGCAGTCTGTATCACGTTACACTCTGCTGCTGACTGCAAAAAACATGTCTGTCCATTGCCAGCAAAATGAAAGACCACGTGACTCAGAATCAGGAAGTACCAGACAGCTGCTCAGCATACAACAAATAGAAACTAAGTTTATTAAAGATCAGTTGCAAAAGTTTTTTTTTCAGTAATTATACCCTTATTAAGTAAAGAGGGCTTTCTAGTTATTTTATATTTTTACTTCAGCTTCTTCATTGGAACTATATTTACTAAGTTTAATAAACTTTTTTTATTTGCTATATGCTGAGAGCAAAATACTTCCTCACCCTGAGATATGCAATAAGGGAGTAACCAGGGTGTAGTGAACGGAAGTTTTTTCTGTTGTTTGCTGCAGATTTCAAGTCAAAAAATGTCACAGACTGCAGCACAATCAATAAGTCATTCAGACAGGAAATCAGACAATAAATCAATAACTAAATGCATTTATATCTAAATAAATAGTCACAAAAGATAAATAGAACAAGATGGGATTAAAGTAAAGTGCCTGGCATACAGTGTAATAACACATGCACAATACTGTAATAAAGAGTTGTCTACCATGGAATGATCATTGTTTAAGCAGAAAACTAGGAGTATGTGACTCAGCGCAATGACAGTCTATAGCAAGGCATATGTGTTACGTGATACATGGCCTACAGTTCTGATATCATTGTTCAGGTGGAGTTGTACTCTAGTTTAGCGAGCTACTGGGGGGGGCCCTGGGACTGCTCATGTGTGGCTTACTATAGTGGAAGCCATCTGCCAGACTCCTATGGGGATGACTTGCATTGTCATATTTTCAAAAATAGACATAATTCCTCAGAAGGGTAGTTGTGGTGCAAGCTTGTCCCTGATCTTGGTCATGGAAATTGCAGGCATGATGGTCATGCCACTCTACAGGTGGAGAACCCATTCTGGATTAGTTCATGTTTATGCAGCCCTACCAGTATGTCAAAGCTGCTCTCTTTTGGCAATATCATGTCTGACATAAAGGTGGAGCTGATGCACTGAAAAAAAATCATCTGCCAAATTCTGCAGCCATGCCAAGCCCTCTGGTAAATTTGGACTATGCCCAGAATACGTAATTGAGATTCAATAACATAGACTGCTATAACATCTCAGTACCTCTTCCCAGCATAGCTAGACTCCTTTAAATTGACTGCCTCAGGATATTCAACTACATACTATTTTACCCATTATGACATCATCAGAAAGTGTTGCATGATGACACAAAATCAGGAAATAATTAAACAGCTTCTCAGCATACAGTAAATATAAGCACAAGTTTGTTAAACCTAATAAATGCAAGTCCATTGAGGTAACTAAAGTAAAAAGTACATATTTTAAAATCAGAAAACCAATTTTACACGGGAAGCAAAAAAATATTGAACAATTTTTGCACGCAATACTTCTTGGCTTTTGTATTGTTCTATGCATACTTGGGTGACTAATTGAATTCCTTCTTGCTTTTGTGTTATAAAAAGTCAGGCTGGCATAGTATAGACAGGTATCACCATTCTTCAATCATTATTTCTACAGAGTCACATAAATTTACAAGAGTGGATAATACAAACATGTCAGAACTTATCAGGTTGTGCTCTTAAATGTTATAGTTGTGGTTTTATTTAATTTAGAGTGTATTGCTGAGCTTCTGAAGCATTTTTTCACAGGTAATTCTATTCCTATTTATACTTCTAATGTCAAAGTTTATTGTTTTGTTCTGAAGTAAGTATTAAGTAGCAAACCTTTGGAACTGGAAATAAGATCCTTGCTATACAAAAGAACACATTATGCAGTTGGTGATGTATATGCTTTTGTTCTTGTATTTTATTTTGTAGATAGGGATGTTTTCTGAAAATTTTCTCAGAGCTGAAAATTTACTTTAGGAAAGGCCAAAGCTGCAGTGGCTCACTAAATATATTAATATACAGGCATCATCAGGAGTCTCTTACTTCCTAGAAAGACAAAATCTCAACACAGTCTGCAAGTGGAAACACCTTACATTGAATAAATATAAGCTTGTCTTGTAAAGAAGTAAATTACACAGAATGATTTGCAATTGAATGTAAGACATTGCCCAACACAGGTATCGTGACACCTCTTTTGATGTGTAGTGAAGTGGCAAAAATAAGACAATTGAATAAACAGTGAAATAAAAAAAAAATCATTGCAGTGCTAACATCATGAATGTAAATTAAAATGAAATCAATTACAAAAAAGCTTCAGAACATTGGAAATACATTTTAAAGTACTAAGTGATTTTGCTCTTGTGTGCTGTTTGATTTATTACTTTTACTGCATATTATAACAACTGCAAACGTATACCATAGCAAATATTAAACAATGTTTTATACATAACTATAAGGCATTACGGCTAAACAACTATCACATCATATGCTAATTGCCAGTATAAAGTGTTCCACCTCCAATTTCCTAACTGAAAATTTGTTTCATAATAAAGAAACGTCTACTGATATATTCAGTATGGAAATAACCTCTACATTAATTTAAGTATTGGGGTTTTGTGGGCTCAGTCTTTCAAGATGTCATGGTAGGTGGACTTCCAAGATGGCCGGCTTCCTCGATGCTAAAAGCTAATGAGTTCTGAAAGTATGCAAGTTGTTTTTACATCGATGGGGGATATCATGGCAGATGTTTTCAAGAAACGTTGCAGCGGGATGCCCTTATCAACAACAAAAACTGCAAAAACATCGCACTTGCTCATCACATTCTGTATTATTTATCATTCTATATGGTAAGAAGGTTATGTCCAACTCCAAAGTTTGTAATTTACACTATTGAGAAAGTGACCAAAACACTTACCTGGAACGGTCAGAACTTAACATTTATTGGAAGAAAGAATCATCTTGTGGGATTCCACTTTCTAGTCTATGAAATTATTGAATAGATTATTACCTGAAAGATGTTCAGAATTAGTAACATCCTTCTGAAAAGTAGTTTCTTGCATATACGATAGGTCACGACTGAAGAAATTAGTTGAACTGTAAAGAAATTAGCCATCTGGAGCAAAGAACTGTGGTTGTTAGTAGTTTCATTATCCACAGTATCTTTTCTCGGATAACTAATATTTGTGCTGCAGAGTAATGCTGAAAATAATGTTTGGTCATTATAGCAGAGATATTTCCTTTCTGTCTGCATTTCATGATTAATTCTGTTATGAAACCACTACATATAGAAAACCAACCAGCCTGGCTCACTTGTGAGTATAACAACTTCTTGGATAAGGATTGTCTATCCAGTTAATCACATAATACTTTGTTTTTTTTTAACTTAATAATGATTGTTTAGTAAAGGCCATTAATTCACATGTTATAATTAGCTAACATCAAATCTTTGGATGTGGTGCAAAACATTTTCAGCTCCATGCTGCTGAGTGATATTTGAGAGTAATTCTATGCTCTATCAGATTACTTGTCTATTTCACCACTATTTTATATAATTTACTGCATGCATATTGCAACCACTATAAAAGTCAATTTGGTGTCTTACTCATGTCTATTACTTAAGCTTTTGTGTCTTAAAATGAGTTATTAGCATTAAAAGGGGACATCTGAAATTGTGCAGAAGCTCATGTGCCCTCTGTGGCATGAAATAATAGCTTTTAAAGGCTTTCATGTTAAGGCATGAGTCAGCACTGCTTTAATATGCCAGGAAATATTCCAACTGCTAAGTAAAATATAATTTCACAATTAAAATGAGTCATCTTTTACTTTTGCAATAATATTTTAAGACACTTCATTATAGCTTTCCTTAACTGCCACCTAAAAGATCTCTTCATTTCCTTTTACGTAAATATGCATGTGACATTAAAATCTATTCCATGATTGCCTGTCTATACAATATGTATTGAAAGCTTAACAATAATTCTAGCATTTTTGTTGAAAGGGAGAAGAAAGTCATTTTCATTAATAGTTAGAATGGAGAACTAAACATGAAAGTGTAGCTTTTTATTAAACATCCATATAGATGTCACAGATTATGCATAACAAAATCATACAGATGTGTTTCAAAATGATTGACTACATTGACAATAAGGACTCTGTGTATACCAAACAACTCTTTATTGTGTGCTTGCAGCTTTCTGAATCTCATCATGTAACCAACCAAGCCCTATCAAGCAAAAATCAAGCAAACAAATAAATAAACAAACAAAGCTGTGAGTGATGCTTTGCAAAAACATATTATAGTATTTAAAATGAGTTTAGCACATTAACACAATGAAAGGAGGTGTACTCAAAAGGTTATTCAAACTAAAATCAGTACCAAATGATTTGAAATCAGATGTAGAAGAAGAAATAAACAATATCTTAAAAAATAAATAAATAAATAAACAAACAAATAAATACAATAAGTGAGATGTAAAGTTTTTGCATTAAACTACATTAATTCTTAGATGCGAATGCAATAACATTTTACAACAAAATTACAGTGAACACAAACCACATGATTAGAACAATTCCAGGTTTTCAGGACAGGAATTATGTCTGTTGAATTAACTGATGTCAGTCTTCAAAGCTGAATATGATGCATGCATACTAACAAATCATATTAGACAAATATATATATATTTTTTAAAGTATATGATAACATTGAATGGCAGTTAGCACAGAGGATTAAAGCTCTCAGCTGTTAATGAACTTCTTCCTGTAGTCCAGGGTACCGAGGTTGATTCCTCCTACCACTATTTTATTACTGTGTGACTCTGATCAAATCACTTAAACATTCATTGTTTTGGTGTCCCAATGACAGAAGAGTTTATGTCTGGTGGGCTTATCTGTTTCACAACTCTCTCTTTCTCTTTCGGCTTTTCCCAGTTAGGGGTTGCCACAGCAGATCACCTTGTTCGCTCATGATTGGCAGTGGTGTTTTTATGGCGTTGAGTTGCCAGCCCAGTGCCCAACCTTCCACAGAAGGCACACACACACACACACACACACACACACACACACACACACACACACACACACACACACACACACACACACACACACACACTCATGCCTAGGGCCAATTTTAGCATGTCCAATCCACTTGCAGCATAGCATGTCTTTGCGGATGTGGGAGGAAACAGAAGCACCCAGAGGAAACCCACAGGGAGGACATGCAGACTCCACACAAAAGTCACCCCAGCCGAAGATCGAACTGGAAAGCCTCTTACTGTTAGGTGACAATGCTAACCATTGTACCACCGCGGTCGTCCTTATCTGTTTCACAACTGAATATAAAAAATAAGCACTTTGGGAGGGGATTGTACATATGTGACAGATTACTTTGGAAATATCTTTTACATTGTTTTATTTTAAACAGCAATACTGAGTATACTGGAAGATCTTTAAAATATTGTATTTTACCTGTATATCTTTTTGCAGTCTGGCAGAACAAAATAAACGCATTGTCCTATTTTGAACCACATTTTAACCAGGTCAGAATGTTGCCGTTTTTGCTTAAAATGAGCACATTGCCATACTTTGAGCAATGTGTTAACCAAGTCAGAAAATTGTTGCTTTTTCTTAAAATTAGTCAATACTTTATTTTTATACATTAAGTAGCATTCTCTGGATACCATAGGGTTTCATCCAGTAAAAGGGAAAGTGCAAATAATTCCATATGCACCAAAAACTGAACAATGTGTTATCACATGTGAGCTTTTATGGAGTTTCCTGAACTACTAGAGTAGTTTTTATCAAGGCCATCAACTATGTTATCTTACTTTCAAAAATATATGAATTGGCATTGTGTTACTTATCAATAAAAAGCTTTTTTTTTTTCAATAATAAATCTTTATTGTTTTATCATTTTCAATACAAATTCCAAACAAATACAAGATTGAAAATAAAAACCAACTAATGTATCTAACAATAACACCATGACATATATACAATATTTACATGAATGCTTCCACCTGCAACACAAGTTTATACAAAAAGATATAAAAATCATTGAGATTAGTTCAAGTATTACACAATTTGTTGTTACAAAATTCTCTTACAGAGTATAAATAGCTCATAATAGATTTAGGTTTAAAATATTATGCTAATATGATATTAAACACTTGTTCCCATATTTTCGGGTTATTGATATTTTTATTGTGTTGATGTAGAAGTAATTTGTGGGCTAATATATGTCTCATAGCTAGAATTTTAAAGTTATCCCACGAAGTTTGGGATGGGTTTAACCAATTAGTAGCTATATATAGTTTCATTAATAAGAAGATATTAATAATTATGATACTTTGTGATCTAGAAAGTTCTTTTGGAGGGATATGCAAAATCATAAATTTCCATGAAAGTGTTGTACTTTGATAACCCATCTTTTGAAGTTGTATTTTTAAAGAGTTCCAAAGTTTATAAATGCATTTGCAGCTCCAGAACATATGAAGAAGATCAGCAGGTTGGTCTTTACAGAATGGACAATTTGGGGAGTTTTTAGAATTGAATTTATGCAGGCTAAGGCATGTATAATACGCATTATTCCATATCATAAGCTGAGTATACATCAACTTTTGAAGAGAGATAGATTTTGTTGTCAAATCTATTGCTTTTATTATTTGACTTTCTTCTATCGGTGGGATTTTCTCTTTCCAATATTTCGATAAAAGAACCTTATCCTGAAATTTAAACTCTTTTATTAATTTATTTGATACGGTTATAAATTTAACATCTTGTTGAAGAGCTTGCCATAAATTTGAGCATTTGGTTAAATCCTCATCTCTGGGTTTAAAATTCTTAAAGTAGATTATAGAGAGTTTCCTAATTTGTCTCAATATAACTAGATAATTTTTAGGTAAGTTTAATTCTTGTCTTATTTGATTAGCTGAAAATTTGAGATATATGTAAATGTCAATTAAAGTTAAATTAACTAGTAATGGGAAATTTTTAAGATCTATTAATTGATTATTTAATCTCAAATTAGGGTTCCTATGAAAGGGTTGAAAAACCATCATATGTTGAGCAACATCTAATGATTGAAATACATTTTTTATAGATGTTATATATACTTTAATGTGGTCCATTATCCCATATAATTTCAGCTTATCTTTTCCTAGAAAGGGTAATGCTTTAGGATTAATACTCAAATTTAATATATGTTTATAATTCAAGATTACCCATGTTGGTGCCCACTTAGTGCTACATACATTATAATTAGCAATTCTTAGGAGTCTATTAGAGTTTATTATTAAATAGTAAATTTCAAAATTTGGTAAATCCAATCCCCCTCTATTTTTTGGTGTCATTAATTTATCATACGATATCCTTGTTTTCCTTGGCTCCCAAATAAATTTAGCCGATTCTTTATGAATTTGTTTAAAAAAATTCTTCGAAATTGCTACTTGAGCAGATCTAAAAATATATAATAATCTTGGTAATATATTCATTTTAATAATTGAGACCTTCGCCAATACTGGTAATCTTAAATTATTCCATCTCCCAAAGTCAGATATTATTTGATCCCAAACTGTTTTAATGTTAATAGTATAAACATCTTTATTATCTGTACAGAAAACAATACCCAAGTATTTAATATTATCTTTGAACATTACCTGTCCCACCAGTGGCAAAAGCGAGAAAGGTTTGGGAGTTCTTAAGGGGAAAATATTTGTTTTTTTAAGATTAATTTTATAATTAGATATTTCTGCAAAGTCATCCACTGCTTTTAATATTTTTTTAGTGTCTAAAATTGGAGTTGTACAATATATATTGAAATCATCCACAAACGCTGCCATTGATATTTTTGTTCCATACATTATTGGGGCATTATGGTATACCTTCTGTTTACTATATAAGAATAAGGGTTCCAGATATATATTAAATAATAATGGGGACAACGGACAACCCTGACGTGTTCCATTTTTAATCTGTATTCTTTTAGAGAACATTTTATTAATGTATAAAGTTGTATAAGGATTGCTATATAAGATTTTTAACACTCAAACAAATTCTTGGGATATATTAAAATATGGTAGAGTATCAAACAAAAAACTTATGTCAACCCTGTCAAAAGCCTTCTGTGCATCAATAATAAGCGCATAAATATTAAGATTTTTCTGTTTAACATAAGCTATCAGTGTATGAAGTGCAAGTGTATTGTCACTAGTTTATCTAGTTGCCATAAAACCAGCTTGTTCCTTAGATATTATTTTATTCATTATTTTTTTTTAATCTACTGGCTAGAATAGAGGTCAAAATTTTCATATCTACATTTATTAATGATATTTGTCTATAATTGTCAGGGTTTCGGGGGTCAGAATTAACTTCAGGTATAAGAATAGTTTTTGAGGCATTAAAATGAGGATCATTTATTTTATTCTTAATTATATAGTTAAATACACGCAAGAGTATTTTACCAAAAATATCATCAAAAACTTTATAAAATTCCACTGTCAAACCATCAGGACCCAGTGCTTTATGTGATTTCATATAATTAATTATATATATTACTTCTTCATCAGATATCGGTTTAACCAAATCCTTTTGCATATTGTCATCTATTTTCGGAAAATTAATTGTTTGTAAGAAATCTTCATTGGTCCTATGTGAGGGTAGATCATTTTGGTCACCATATATATTCGTATATATGTGCTCGAAAATATTAATAATATCTTCCGTTTTAGAGCAAATTGTATTCTTAAATTGTATTTCCGAAATTTGTACTGCTGTTCTCGATTGATTAATAATTCTAGCTAATGCCTTTGATGGTGTTTGAACATGGTTGGCATACCTCGCTAACATTCTATGTTTCCGAAATGTCAATCTACTATTTTGAATTAAGAAGAGGTCTTTTTGGCATTTAAGTAATTCCAGTTCTGTTTGAGTATTATAATTTTGAATCAATTCTTGGTCAAGTGTCTTAATTTTAGCTTCCATTTCCTGAATATCTCTAATCTGTATTTTTTTATAATATGAAGCTTTTTGCAAAAAGATCCCTCTTACTTGTGCTTTAACTGTCGCCCATTCGATATCAGGTGTATGTTGTTGTTTCTCTAATCTAGCCAATAGGTCTTTGAGGTAATCTGTAATTTCATGTATTATTTCCTCTTTATTTAACAGATTTGGGTTAAGAGACCAATTATAACCTCTTTGCCGCATGGTATCTCTAGGTTCTTTAGCAAAACTTAATGAGATTTTTGAGTGGTCTGATAAATAACGTGCATGTATAGAGACTAAAGGTTCAAAATTAATCATTGTTGCTGAAATAAAAAAAAATCCAATCTGGACCACATTTTATGACATGTTGAATAAAAAGTATAATTATTTGTATTACCAGGGTTATTTAAATACTTAAAGGGGTCATATAATTGGAAATATTCCTTTATAGCACTTATTGATATTCCTACTTGTTTATTAAATGCTCTTTGTGGACAAGATCTATCCAACTTCGGATTTTGATAAGAGTTCCAGTCCTCTCCAATAATTATATAATATTTATAATGTTGTGACAAAATCGGATAAAGTGATGCTATGAAAAGTTGTTGATTATTGCAAGGTGCATAAACATTTAAAAGTAAAATAGGTTTATCAAGTCGAGTAGAAGAAAGAATAACATAACACCATCTTCCTTCTTTATCTGATTTAGAGTCTAAAATCTTCTCTTGATATTGATTTTTAATAAGTATAGCTACCCCCAGCACTATTAGTTATACCTTCTGAGGCTACAATTTCTCTAATCCATTTCCTTTTCTTAATGTCAGCCCATTGATCATTAGTTAAATGCGTTTCTTGAAGAAGTATAAACAACACCCTAGCCTGCAATAATAAATGTAAAAATAACTTTCTTTTCTTTAAGTTCTGGAGCCCTTTTATGTTCCATGAGTCTATTTCCCACATTTAATGAGTTATTTTGTATAATAGATGTTTAAAGGGAAAAACATAATATAAAGTCAAAGTGAGTTTAATGGCATATGTAATTTGGAAGCATTCTTGACATCCCATCCTATACCAGTGCCTACCCACTCTATCTCCGGACCAGGACATATATAGGTCTTGTATAACGTAAAAAACTGAAAGGGTCAAAAAAGTAAACATGTGTAATGTCATCAGGTTACAACTCAAAAACTTCCCATAGATAGGACCTATATAAACTAATTTTACTTCTACAAAGTCTAATCTAAACATTCCCTACCAAACACTACTGTGCATCTACATCTCTTTTGTTAACTGGTATTTAACTAAATCATACTGAAGATATAACATTAACATAAACTTTCAGTCATTTTGATTAGCTAGCTGTACATAAACAACAATAATCAAATAAGATCATTGACAATTGTCATTCTGAAAAATAAGAGTCCAACATAGGGACAACATTGTTCTCTATCATATATGTATCAAATGAAGAGAGAGAGAGAGAGAGAGAGAGAGAAAAAAAACACATCTTATTCATACTGTATTGTAACCCTATATAAAAAGAGGTACAAACATAAAAACAAAAAATTAATTAACTTTCCTAATGAATATGTTAGGTCCTTCATTATTTATATACTTCAGGTCAGCTCTATCTCCTAATATTATAAAATGATGTCTAACTAGTGTAGTATATAGCTATGTCACATCTAATTAATAATATACGAGTTTAATTATATGTTCTATTTATATAGAATGTTAATTGTAATTGCTATATATGTATCCCTCACTAACATTAAAAAAAACTCAACATGTCCTTTCAGATTAGTTCTGAAATAGTAAACCAATACCTACTTATTTAAAAAAAAAAAAAAAAAAAAAAAGGAAAAGAAAAAAGTGTTTTATGAGTTTTACTGTTTTACTCTGTAAAGGCTGTTGGCCGAGGCGCTAGAGAAGGAACTGTTCAACGAAATAAATTTTATTGGAAGGTAGAGCTGGGACTCACTGATAGTCTTTGTTGTTTATATATATACATCTTGCTTGCTGTTGTTTTAATATGACAAGTGAGTCCATGTGCTCCTTTCCTAGAATATTTAGAGAGACTGGTATGGAGATGTTTAATCGGAATGGAGAAAATAGCAACCGTTCCAGTAATTTGCCTAATGACACTGGCACAACAATGATAAAGAATGTAGTACCAGAAGCCACAGGAGACTCAGGCTTTGGTATTATAAAGAAATGGGAAAATTCCAGGAAGAGAACTACTACCAATCCTTTTGCTATGGTAGGCAAAAGAACATTATTTCAGATAATCCAGATGTACAGGATTTGTGTTCTAAACTTGAAAGATTGATTTTTAAAGAAACATCTACTTTCTACAATATTGGCAGTCTTGAAAGATATATTGAACTGGATATAACACCTAGAGGGTTAAGGTCTATTAAGAATCCATCAACACCATTTGACCTTACTAATGAAGTAGAAGTTGAATTTCATGAACGATGGATAGCAGCTGCACATCGGTGCAGTTTAGAATGGGTGTCAATTTTAATTGAAAGAGACAATATGAAAAAAGACAAACTTGTAGTTGAAACCAAACAAGTTTGTGAACAACTGGTAAATATTACATCAAATTCTACATTAGAGAATTTCCTCTCAGGCATTAACACCAAATTAAATAGTTATGAAAAAGATCTGGTAGAAAGAAAGAAAAAAATCTAAACTAACTAGAGACATTAGAGACTATGACCACAAGAGGGCGTTTGTATTTCCTAGCTATCAAAGAAACAGGAGAAAGAGTGTCTCTTTTCAAAACGGAAATCCTGCTTCAGAAAAATATGCCAGTAAGAACTTCCTGTCTGGTGAAAGTGGAGCGTCTTCATGGGAAGAAGATGACAGAGAAACTTTTCCTAGACTGCCAGTTGCAGCAAACCCAGAAGCATTTCATAAAACCTACTCAGAATCGAATGGACATTATACCAATACCAGGAAAAGGGGCTGGAACAATCCAGAACGCCAGAGAGACTCGGCGATGGACAACATAAGAAAGGTAGATGGACATAACTTACATAGTAATTATGTTGTTAACTTGTCCAGTTATAAACTAGACAAGATAGAAATGTCTGTTTTAGAGAAGGGTTTAAAATTTGTCCCCACATGCTTACCCAAAAGTATGAGGTTAAAACTGAATTGTTCCAACTATGCCGAAAAATGCATTTAAAGGAACACTTCTTTAGATTAAATAAAGCAACTGAGTTAGATACTAACTGTGATGTTTTACTTTCATTAGATAGTGAAACAGAAAGTGAAGAAAGTTTTTATTCATGTGCATCGGGTAGTGAAGATGAAAATAATGCTTATGACTTATTAAATACACATATGCTTAAAGATAATAACTATTTTTACCTCCATGTAAAAATTCTAATATAGTACGTTTTGAATCTCTACTGAATACAATGTTAGAAAAGGAAATAGAGAGCTTTATGAATAAAAAGCATACTTATAATCTAACAAAATTGGAATGGGAAAAGCTGCAACAACTGAGTAAAAACTGTAATATAGTTTTTAAACAAGCAGACAAAGGGGAAAATTAGTTATATTAAATTCTCATGATTATTATAGTATGTGTATGCAACATCTAGATAACAACAATGTATATTGTAAAACTAACATTAATCAGCTATGTCAAGCAGTAAAACATTTTGAAAAATTATTACAGAAAGGTGTGAGATTACACTATCTAAGTCAAATGGATATAAATAGAAAAATAAATGTAAAGAATAGAAAAATTGCAAAATTCTTTTGCCTACCTAAAATTCATAAAGATCTGAACCGACCACCTGGTCGGCCTATTGTGTCAGCTTTTGGATATTTTACTTACAATCTTTGCACCATGTTACATGAAATATTGATAAAGAAAGTTCTGTTGTTACCTTCTTATATACAAGATTCATATGATTTCCTAAGGAAAATAAAAGATATATATTGGGGTGAAAATATGTACTTTATTACGGTGGATGTAGAGAGTCTCTACACCAATATTTCCCATATTTTGGGCTTGGAAGCTATAAAATTCTTTTTGAATGATAGTCCTAAAACATATTATGTCCTGGAACTGGTAGAATTCTGCTTGAAAAATAATTTTTTGAATTTAATGGCACTGTTTATAGACAAGTTACAGGTACTGCTATGGGGGCAGCGTTTGCACCAGCCTATGCTAACCTGTTTATGGGGCTATTTGAAAATGAACACCTTTATAGGTTGCCTTTCTTTCAAAATAATGTTCTAAGGTATTTTAGATTTATTGATGACCTAATTTTCATTTGTCATGGGGATTGGGATACATCAGATAACTTCATTGATGAATTAAATAATAACAGATTTGGTATAAAATTTAGTGACATACAAAAAGGAAATCAGGTTAACTTCTTGGATATTTCGCTTAGGGGCAATAATGGCTTTCCCATATATACTAGTATTCATAGAAAATTTGATGAAATAAGCTGGAAAATGTGGGGAGATAGTTGCCATCCCCCCCATATGTTGTCAGCCATCCCCTATGGGGAATTTTTGAGAATAAAAAGACTCAATTCTGATATTGATATGGCCTTTAGGGAGGCCTATAAAGTGGCCGAGATATTCAAAACTAGAGGGTATAACCTAGATGATGTAGAAAATAGCTTGCATAGAGCCTTTAAACAGAGTAAGGGCACTATTAGACAAAATAACTATGAAAGTAGCAATAAATATGGGACTGAACAGGAGAGAATGTTTTTGTTACAAAGTACACTAACTTCTCTATGATTGGTAATAAAATCATTATGGAATATTGGAATTTTATTAAAAAGATATAACATCACTGAAAAATATAAAATTAATGACATCATATAGAAAGGGGAAAAATATACAGGACTTTCTGATACACAGCATTTATAAAAGCCTTGTACTAATGAATTAAATGTTGTGAAGAATTTGGGAACATTCCCTTGTGGAAAATGTGCTATATGTAAACATGTTGTAAATGAAGTGAATAAAATAAATGGCAAAATTTTTTGATACAAAAGGCAAATATACATGTATGAGCAAAGGTGTTGTGTATGTCATATTCTGTGATTGTAACAAATACTATATTGGAGAAACAAAAGAATGCTAGCAGATAGGATAAAAGAACATATTAGAGATGTTAAAAATAATAAAATTACTAGTCCTATTGCTGAGCATTTTAACTCAGTACACCATGGAAATGTTGAGAATATAAAAGTGTCTGTTCTGGAACATGTTCCATTATATTATAATGATGTTGATAGGCAAAAATATGTTAAGACAAAGGAATGCATTTTGATTATGAAATTTGGGACTTTGCATCCACATGGAATGAACAGAGAATGTAACTGGCAATGTCTTGTTTAAGACTATGACTTTAAATATATTCAAGCTATGTGATTTGATAGTTTAATTATGTAATTGATTGATTACTTGTTTTTTGTATATATTGCAAGTGTTTTATGAGTTTTACTGTTTTACTCTGTAAAGGCTGTTGGCGAGCTAGAGAAGGAACTGTTCAACGAAATAAATTTTATTGGAAGGTAGAGCTGGGACTCACTGATAGTCTTTGTTGTTTATATATATACATCTTGCTTGCTGTTGTTTTAATAAAAAATTAATTAACTTTCCTAATGAATATGTTAGGTCCTTCATTATTTATATACTTCAGGTCAGCTCTATCTCCTAATATTATAAAATGATGTCTAACTAGTGTAGTATATAGCTATGTCACATCTAATTAATAATATACGAGTTTAATTATATGTTCTATTTATATAGAATGTTAATTGTAATTGCTATATATGTATCCCTCACTAACATTAAAAAAAACTCAACATGTCCTTTCAGATTAGTTCTGAAATAGTAAACCAATACCTACTTATTTAAAAAAAAAAAAAAAAAAAAAAAGGAAAAGAAAAAAAGAAAAGAAAAAGAAAAAAACAAATATTCCCTGTACCCCAATTATTTATTATATACTACAAGACTTTTTTTGTTATATGAAAAGCAAGTATAATCAAATGTTCCTATGTGCTTAAATTGCTGTAAAACATCATCTTTTAATGTTAATTATACTTTCCAATGCTTAAAACAGTTCACTTCGGATTTCCAAGCCTGGAAACCTTACAGAACACTCGCAATGGGGGACAGTTAATGCAGACGGACTTCCGGAAGTGCCACAGTAAAATCCTTCCCCTCAACAGCATCCAAGGCATTTCCTGTCTCCTCGTCAATGTAAACACTTCATGAAAGTCATAAAACTTCAGAAAACAGATGCAGATAACAAGGCTCAACAAACAAAGCCCTTATCTATTCCAAAAGAGGCCTAAAGCATTTAAAATAAAAACAAAGGATTACCAAGACCTTGAGCCACAGCAACAGATGAATCCAACCTCGGACAGCATGTTAGTCTCAATGGAAAGCCAGATCAAGTCTCAGAAGCAGGTAAACACTTAAAAACTTTCAAAAAGATGATTTTTGCCTCATTTTTTGTTAAAACAGAGTATTTAGACCCATCTATTGTAAATATTAACATATTAGGATATTTCATTTGAAATTTAATATGTTTATCAATAAGAAACTTACAGTATGGAGATAAAGACTGTCTAGCTTGTCTGACTTGTAAGGGCAAATCCTGTGCCAGAGAAATTCTATTATTATTCCACATAATATGTCCACCACTTTTTTTTGCTGTTATAAGGATTTTGCTGACATCTTGGTAATTAAGTATTTTAACATACACAGGTCTTGGGCTATTCGATGCTTGTGATTCTCTCAACGCTCTATGTGCCCTTTCTATGATTATTTGTTTTACCATGTCAGAGCCATTAAGAAGCACTGTAAGTATTTGTGTTATAGATGGGATTAACTCATTATACTGTATGGATTCTGGAATTCCTCTAACAATTATATTGTTTTTCCTGGATCTTGCTTCTAAATCAGTAATCTTTGTTTCAATACCCAGAATGTCCAGATCATGTGTATCTGATTTTTTTGCAAGTAAAGTTAGTTTATCTTCATTTTCTGATATCCGAGCTTCAGTCTTGTCCATTCTTTCAAGAATTTGGGTGCAGGAAATTCCAAACGTTTGTATTTGGGTAGTAAGTTCTTTCAGAGCTTCTTGAATGGGTAACAGAGCAGTCTTGATGTCTTCCATGTTTAACACTTGATCAGCTTTAGTTTTAATCCCTGGCTTTTGTTGTTCCTGTTGCTTTATAACTTTTTGTCTTTTGGAAATTACATCTTTCTCCGGTGACTGTAGTTCTGAAAGTTTTGTTTTAGTAGTAGTTGTGTGCATATTTTTTTCCTCTTTCGACATTTTATCTCAGTACAGAAACATAAAGTGTAAAGAGCAAACGGTTTCTTTGTTTGATTCTCTCTTCAGAGCCAGATAATCTACTATAATCCTGATAAATATCATCTTATTCTTCAGTTTTTTCTCTTCCTGCAGGATAGTTAAGTGAAGTTATAATTATTTTTTCGAAGATTTGTTGTTAAAAAGTTCTTGGTATCACTTCAGGGTTTAGATTTTCTCAGGTTATATGAAGAGCTGCAGTTCAGCAGTGTGCACAGAATGGCAGCCATCTTTGAATCCCCAATAAAAAGCTTTTAAAATTTTTAAACAAATGCATTTTGTTGTGTAATGCAAATGTACCTTACTTTATGACAGTACCAAATTATTCAAAATTGGGTGTTGTATCTCTACATTGTGTTGAAGTAGAACTTTCACATAGAATACTGGATGAATAGGTAAATATAATTGTTTTTTGCCAAGAACTCTGACAACTTCAGAAAAAAGACAAAGAAATTTTTTCAGTAATCTGTGGAGTAAGGCAATCTCACAATTATATTTATGGTCACAGGCCTACTATTTAAAGGTATAATCTGTTCCACTATTTATTGAGATAAAAGGCACACCACAAACATCTACAAGAATTCTGAGAGGGTCTGTACTACTGTGAGAATATGAGTTTAAAATAGTTTACATTCTGACAGATATGTAAATGAAGATGGTTAAGGGAAATTGGGACGAATGTTGTCCTTCAAAAGAAGTGAAAACATTGGATCATTTTGTCATTGTTTCATTGAAGACTATGCAAGCTAGATATTCATTAATGTCTAGAATTCATAATGTTTTCTAAGAGATTTTTTTTAATTCCAAGAACAAGAACTCACATAATGCATATCTATAACAGATAAATGAACCTACAAGATGGCTCTTTTCTTGTAGAGAACTAGACTCATAATTGTACAACAAGCTAGACCAGTGATATTGTTACAGTTATATGACTCATGCTGGTGCCTGTTGTTTAAAGATTTGGCAAGAAGTCTTTAAGGAATTAGTTGTATTAAATTTCAAGAAATTAAGAGGTGCCTCGTCATCTTATTTGAATGCACAAAACAAGCGACATGTTCTTAGAATGAGATCCAAAGTCAAAACTTCTTAAAACCATGAGGCGTACAGTCAGAAATGGAGGAATATACAAGAGTGGCTCAAATGACTGCAAACGACTCGTAAACAGGTCAGAAAATATTTGCAGGTTCTCATTTAAATGATTTTTCTCTCAATGAATATAAAGCAAAGCATTCCAAACAAATTACTGAATAAACAAAATGTTCAAAATTGCGACATACTGAAAAAAGTACTTGAAATAATTACGAAAACATTTGAAACAATATCAGAATCATATAAAATGTTAAAAAAGAGGAAACAACTGTATTTTTTCACAATGTACTACTTTTTCACATTAACTAAAGCTATTCAATGTACCTAAAGTGTGCAAAATGTTGGCAGTGTGTATAGTATTACAGTACAGTTTTTTCAAAGAGTACAGTTATTTCAAAGAGGCTGTTGTACAGCTGAATATAATTAGAAGTACTGGTGTGTGTTTGGTACTTATTTGGTATGGAAGAGGGATTTCACAGACCTGATCTGCTTGTGTTTGATAATAATATTGCTGAAAACTGGAGTGTTTGAGCAAGAATATATTTTCATACAGGCTGCTTTTTCTGATAACGACATACATACAACAGCATTTCTTCTGCTCAATTTAGCTGGTTCAGAAGCCATTGAAAGAGAGCATTCATTTGTGTATTCACCTGCTGTTTATGCAAAGAAGGGGGAAGACTGCCATATTGTGATAAAGGCTGAAACAAGGGAAGGTTCTGAGTGCTTGAAACATACATTTAGAGAAATGTGCAACCCTCAAATGAATGTTATAGTGGAATGGCACTATTTTACACAACTTTTGCAGTATATATAACTGACCTGAGAAATAAATCAAAAATGTGCAGATTTAGTGATCTGAGTGATGAGTTGATAAAAGATAAGTTTGCTTGTGGTGTTAATAATGATGCACTGAGAAAGATTTTGCTTTGATACAGTGATTTAACTAAGCAAAACCACAGAGATTTGGCAGATATATGATCTTATAGAAAAGTACACAAATATGCTTATGAATGATAAGAACATGCTTGCAGCTTCTTCCAGCATGAATGTTGATGCAGCAGACTAGGGCTGACATTTGTACCCATCAGCATAGTAGTTTCCTTGGTGTCACTGCCCACTGGATCGACTGTGACACGCTTCAAAAAAAGTCAGCTGCTTTGTCATGCTGCAGATTACAGAGAAGGCATACATATGATCTCATAGTATCAACTCTTGAGAGCATTCCCATCAAGTACAAGATAGATCAAATGGTGTGTGCAACAATTACTAACAATGGCAGCAATTTTGTAAAGGCTTTCACTGTCTTCTCAGAATGTGAGAGATCTGAGACTACAAGCATTCTGTCCCAAGATGAGGATGATGATGGTGAAGTGATTTACAACAGTGTAACAGCCATGCTGAGTCAGTCAGGGTAAAGCAAGAACACCTATTCACTGCCTCCCAATCTGAGATCTGCATCACACACACTGTATCTAGTTGTCATGCAATATGTTGAATCTGCTTGTAATGATGCCCAGTATAAAAACATCATGGGAAGCACCATGGCCAAATGCTGTGCTGCTTGGAACAAGGCTAGTCACAGCACCCAAGCTGCTGAGGTTGCTCAAAATAAGTGTGATCTGACATTGATTATTCCCAATGCAAGATGATGGAATCCCACTTTCAACACGATGGAGAGAATTCACCTCATTGCAACTTAGGGTGAAGGCTTGCTGAATGAGATATGTGAACAGATGGGAATTGCCATCTTCAGGCCTGCAGAAATTACCTTTGTTGCTGAGTTTGTGCAAGCAATGCAGGCCCTGGCAATGGCTCTGAACATCCTGCAGTCAGAGCTGAAAAGCTTCATGGGAATCCTGATCCTGACCATTTTGTGCCTGAAAAACAAGTTGTCTGAAGTCAGGCAGTCTTTGAAGCTCATCGTGCCACTATTTGATGCTCTTCTTAAAGGCACTGAGGCTCGGTTCAATCACCATCTGTAGCATGAAATGCTCATTCTGGCCAGCATATTGCAGCCACATTTCCATTTGCGATGGATGGACAGCAAAGAGCAGAAACTCAGAGGCAAGGCTCTGCTCCTTGATGCCATGCAGAAACTGGATGAACCTGCACATGGGTCATCTGAAGCTTCTGCATTAACTGCCAAAGGCAGCTTCTTCAGCTTCAAACAGTCAACACCAGCCAATGTCAGCATATCTTCTCAGATGGCTTTGTATCCGGTTGAGAAATACCTTCTCTCAACAATTACCCTATAGTCAAGAAGATGTTTCTGAACACTAATACAGCACTGCCAGTTAGTGCACTCCTTGAGCACCTATTCAGTCTTGGTGGACAAGTGCTGACTTCAAGAAGAAATAGACTCACTGATGAACACTTTGAAAAGTTTCTCTTTCTTCAAGCCAACAGAAATGTGTAGTCATGGTGAATAGTTATATAAAATGATATATTGGTTGATGTTGTTGTGTTAACAGTCTTGTTAGACTTATATGACATTTTCTGTAAGCATTTTTGTGTCCTCAGCATTTGTTTTAGGAGATTAGCGTAATGTACATTGTTGAAAATTTGATGGGTTGTAATTTGTTATGGGTCTTGTGTTGCTGGCTTTGCATACTTTGGTTTAAGTATTACATTGTGACTATCTGACTATAAAGACTAGCCTGTGGGACTTTGTAAACTGTAAAATGCTATTCATCATTATTGTAACACTGTGTATACAGCTTTAATACACTTGTATTCATGTGCGGTATGCATGTATTCCTCACACACAAATACTATGTGAGTAAATCTGAACATGAGAATTGATAAACTATACTTATGTAAAAGTAACTCAACAGTAACTAGTTACTTTAGTTAGTAACAAGTAATGGTAATATATTACTTTTTGGAAAAGTACTAATACATATTTTAACAAGAGGGAGGAGCATAGGGTGACATACAAGAGTGGAGGAAGATGCACACAGGTGGATTATATCTTTTGTAGAAGGGCCAGTCTGAAGGAGATTAGAGACTGTAAAGTGGTGGCAGGGGAAAGTGTAGTTAGGCAGCATAGGATGGTGGTTTGTAGGATGACATTGGTGATCAAGAAGAGGAGGATGAGTGTGAGGGCAGCACCAAGGATCAAATGGTGGACATTGAAAAATGGTAATAGTGAGGTGATGTTCAGGGAAGAGTTAAGACAGGCACTGGGTGGCAGTGAAGAGTTACCAAATAGCTGGGCAACTACAACAGAGCTAGTAAGAGAGATGGCTAGAAAGGTGCTTGGTGTGACATCTGGAAAGAGGAAGGAGGACAAGGAGACCTGGTCGTGGAATGAAGAAATACAGGAGAGTATTCAGAGAAAGAGGTTAGTGAAGAAGAAGTGGAATTGTCAGAGAGATGAAGAAAGTAGACAAGAGTATAAGGAGATGAGGTGCAAGGCAAAGAGAGAGGTGGCGAAGGCTAAGGATAAGGCATATGACGAGTTGTATAAAAGGCTGGACACTAAGGAGGGAGAAAAGGACCTGTACTGATTGGCTAGACAGAGGAACAGAGCTAGTAAAGATGTGCAGCAGGTAAGGGTGATAAAGGATAATGAAGGAAACGTACTCACAAGTGAGGAGAGTGTGTTGAGCAGATGGAAAGAGTACTTTGAGGGGCTGATGAATGAAG
Source organism: Protopterus annectens (assembly GCF_019279795.1). Lineage (NCBI taxonomy): Eukaryota > Metazoa > Chordata > Ceratodontiformes > Protopteridae > Protopterus > Protopterus annectens. The sequence goes on along the minus strand of NC_056728.1, from coordinate 822,859,559 downwards.
AGAATGAGAGGGAGAGAAGGTTGGATGATGTGTGGATAGTGAATCGTGAAGTGCAATGGATTAGCAAGGAGGAAGTAAGGATAGCTATGAAGAGGATGAAGAATGGAAAGGCATTTGGTCCAGATGACATACCTGTGGAAGCATGGAGGTGTTTAGGTGAAATGGCAGTGGAGTTTTTAACTAGATTGTTTAATGAAGTCTTGGAAAGTGAGAGGATGCCTGAGGAATGGAGAAAAAGTGTTTTGGTACCGATTTTTAAGAATAAGGGTGATGTGCAGAGCTGTAGTAACTACAGAGGGATTAAATTAATCAGTCACAGCATGAAGTTATGGGAAAGAGTAGTGGAAGCTAGGTTAAGAAGGGAGGTGATGATTAGTGATCAACAGTATGGTTTCATTCCAGGAAAGAGCACTACAGATGCGATGTTTGCTTTGAGAGTGTTGATGGAGAAGTACAGAGAAGGTCAGAAGGAGTTGCAATGTGTCTTTGTGGATTTAGAGAAAGCATATCACAGGGTGCCTAGGGAGGAGTTGTGGTATTGTATGAGGAAGTCGGGAGTGTCAGAGAAGTATGTAAGAGTGGTACAGGATATGTACGAGGGTAGTGTGACAGCAGTGAGGTCTGCGGTGGGAGTGACATATGCATTTAAGGTGGAGATGGGATTACATCAAGGATCAGGTCTGAGCCCTTTCTTATTTGTAATGGTGATGGACAGGTTGACAGACAAGATCAGACAGGAGTCCTCGTGGACTATGATGTTTGCAGATGACATTTTGATCTGTAGTGAGAGTAGGGAACAGGTGGATGAGACCCTGGAGAGGTGGAGATATGCTGTAGAGAGAAGAGGAATGAAGGTCAGCAGGACTAAGACAGAATATATGTGTGTGAATGAGAGGGAGGATAGAGGAATGGTGAGGATGCATGGAGTAGAGGTGGCGAAGGTGGATGAGTTTAAATACTTGGGATCAACAGTTCAGAGTAATGGTGAGTGTGGAAGAGAGTTGAAGAAGACAGTACAGGCAGGATGGAGTGGGTGGAGAAGAGTGTCAGGAGTGATTTGTGACAGACAAGTACCAGTAAGAGTGAAATGGAAGGTCTACAAGAGGGTAGTGATACCAGCTATATTATATGGGTTGGAGACAGTGGCACTGACAAAAAGGCAGGAGTCAGAGCTTGATGTGGCTGAGATGAAGATGTTAAGATTTGCATTGGGTGTGACGAGGATGGACAGGGTTAGAAATAAATATATTAGAGGGTCAGTCCAGGTTGGAAGGTTTGGAGACAAAGCCAGAGAGGCAAGATTACATTGGTTTGGGCATGTGCTGAGGAGAGATGTAGAGTATATTGGGAAAAATATGCTAAGGATGAAGCTGCCAGGTAACAGGAAAAGAAGAAGGCCTAAGATAATGTTTATGGATGTGGTGAGAGAGAACATGCAGGTGGCTGGTGTGACAGAGCAAGATGCAGAGGACAGGAAGAAATGGAAACAGTTGATCTGCTGTGGCGACCCCTGACGGGAGCAGCCAAAAGAAGAAGAAGGAAAAGTAATAAGTAATAGTAGCATATTACTTTCACTTAAAAGTAACTAGTAATAGTAACTTATTACGTTTATAAGTAACTAGAACACTATTGTCCAGTCCTTAGAAAAATTATTCTAGGCTATACAGACACATCTGGTAGATGTGTACACTGCAAAAACACTGACCTCTGGTGTAACTATTGAAAACTTAAAGATAATGGAATGTGAGTGCAACATAAGTCAGCTCTAACAAGTACCTAAAATCACAGAGAAAATGTAGCCCATGCTAGTTAGTACAGTATATAATGCAAACAAAAAGTTGAAGTAGAATATGGTTGTAAAACCAAAATCTCTCTCAAAAGAAAATCAAGTTGGCAAAGTAATCCACACAGTTGCTTTCTTCCAGACAGATTATTAATTTTCCAAAGCTATTAAAATATGTGTCAATGGGAAAGGTAGCCAGGAGAAGGTGGGGTAAAGATCTCCTTGAGGAGGAAAAAATGCCAAAAGTTATTATCCCTCAGGAGCAGTGGACCAAGGTGCACCCGAGGTGCTGTGTCTAGTTCTTAGCTTAATACCTTGGTCAAGCCAGGCAAACCTTTAAAAAGGCTTGGAGAGAGGTAACCTTAAGCAGGGTTTTAGTGGAAAGGCATTAAAAAGGCTATGGAGTCCCTTTGGTAACCATCTTAGATGTTCGCACACCAACCTATTCCTTAGCTTTTACAAAGGCTCATGTGCTCAGTCCTACAACCTTCAGTTATGCCTTGAGAAAGGCTATTGTGGACAGCCTTTAAAAAGGCTCTGGAGTCCCAATGAACACACCTTTAGAAGGGCTTCAGCACAGCCTTAAGAAAGGCTATTGTGGACAGCCTTTTACAAGGCTCTGGAGTCCCTCTGATTTAGCCTTTAGAAAGGCTTAGGAATAGTATATAGTACTTTTGTGTAGCCTTTAGGAAATGCTTTTCTGTTTAGTTCTTCAGAAAAGCCCTTGAAAGGGTCAAGAGTTTGGTCAGACACAGCTGAAAACCAAATGAATCAATAGCCAAATCTCAGTCTCAGTCTCCTGAAAGTTTAAATGCAGGAGAAAGGCCCTGATGGAGACAAAAATCAATGTAACTAAAAATAAAAACTAAAAAAACAGCCAACACTGACGAACAATCTTCAACTAAAAAAAGAGACAACACTAATGAATGATCTTCAAGAGTCAATTAAGTTTATTGCATGCCATCAGAGCATAGGTCCAGTTAGTGAGAGAGACTGTGAAATGCTCCTACTTTTATACAGAATGTAGGGGAGGTGTCACTGGGACACCTCCTTTGGTGGGTGTGGCCTTTATTAGGATAGGGTGTCCACAGAGAAACACTCCCCTGCACAGATATTCTTGTAAAAAAACATTCTCCCTAGTGTCAAAGGAAAAATATACATGGGGAATCCCCTCATTTTGCTTTAATAATAAAAAAAAAAACATTCATGCAAAGCCTGGTTTTAAAAAGAGAATCAGCTGTGGCCCTTATGGCCATTATTCAATGTCCATTGTTAATAAAACAGAGGTTAGACTACACCTTTCAAAAAGTCCTTCTTCAGGATGGCTACATTTAAAAACATGACTAACGATGATCTGCCAGTAGTTAAAAAGCACACTAGTTGAAGACAGAGACTGAGATTTGGCTATTGATTCTTTTGGTTTTCAGCTGTGTCTGACCAAACTCTTGACCTTGCAAGGACTTTTCAGAAGAACTAAACAGAAAGGCCTTCCTAAAAGCTACACAAATGGTCATTTTATCATTCCTAAGCCTTTCTAAAAGTTATACAAAAGGGCTATATACCATTCCTAAGCCTTTCTAAAGGCTAAATCAGAGGGACTCCAAAGCATTGTTAATGCTGTCTACAATAGCCTTTCTTAAGGTTGTGCTGAAGCCCTTCTAAAGGCATGTTCATAGGGACTCCAGAGTGTTTTTAAAGGCTGTCCACAATAGCCTTCCTCAAGGCATAACTGAAGGTTGTAAGACTGAGCACATGAGCCTTTGTAAAGGCTAAGGAATAGGTGGGTGTGCAAACATCTGAGATGGTTCAGAAGCTTACCAAAAGGACTCCATAGCCTTTTTAAAGGCTTTCCACTAAAACCCTGCCGAAGGGTACCTCTCTCTGAGCCTTTTTAAAGGCTTGCCTGGCCTGACCAAGGTATTAAGCTAACAACTAGACACAGTACCTCCATGCATCTTGGTCCACTGCTCTTCAGGGATAAAAACTTTGGGCATTTTTTCCTCCTCAAGGATTTCTTTACCCCACCTCCTCCCGGCTACCTTTCCCATTGAGACTTTTTCTCCAAGGCCTTTGGACCTTGGTCTAGGTTCCGCTGGACTCTAAGCAGCAATGGAAACCTCCTGGTTCCAGGACCTATTCTCATTCCCAGAGATCCAGCTAGAAGACCTCACTGAGCCACACAACAGAGATACCCACCAGTGAGGGCAACTTGTGGCAACTAGAGGACACACTAAAAAGTCTGGTGTGCCTCAAATGAGAACACTTCTCCCTGTTGACTTGTATCAGACAGAACCTCTTAACTAAAGGGCTGATAATCAATAAGAAACCCTTCCACAGAGGTTTTGATGCACAACTTATTAATGAATGGAACAGGACCTTACAGGAGACTAGCACTAAACTAGTCAACCTCCTTATAGCCCACAACCAGAGGCAAAAGGAGAGACTCACCCTTAACCTCAAAACTTTGGAGGCCTCTTGCCACCAAGCCCCCTTCTTTAATGTCCATTTCAGCGATATTAAGGACAAACATGTGAACTTTGAAAAGAAGATAAAATAAAGGAGGCTCAAAAAACTTAAAAGGGACTTGGCAAAGGCCCAAGGCCATCCCACAACAGAACAAGAAGCCACCACCAGACAGGACCAGCAACATCAGGATTTTACCTTGGCCCCCATCACCCAAGGACCAGATTTAATGACGACCAGCAGCCAGGCCCCTACAGGGTCCCAGGGCCACACTGGAGAGGTCAGTCAGACACCCCAGCTGGTGAAGGATCCAGGTCTAGCATCACTGGGAAGGAACCCAGACCCCAAGGGACCTACACGCAGGAGGTGTAGAGACCACCTGCCCTAAGCTCCCTGCAAGTCCAGCAGGAAAAGCGAAAGTGGAACTGGCAGGGGAAGAGGGACGTGAAAGTGCTGGGGCATCCCCAAACCCTGCGGAACAAGAGAAGAGTCAGGGGCTCAGAAATACACCTGACACAGTCTGGAACCATTCCTAGACACCGCTTTTGCCATTAGAGCTCAATGTCCCATGGAAGAGCCTGACCTTTGTTCTGCAGAGCAGGTCTAACCTCGCCAAAACAATCATAGACCTCAGGCTGTTCACCCAAAAACCACAACTAAAGTTGTTTCATCATGCGCATGGGAAGAAAGATCAGGGACTGGAGACACACGCTCTCCAAACGGTCGGGTTTAAGAAGCTGAGAAACTTCTGTCCCCCACCCAAAGCCATTATCCAGGTGTTCCAGGACAAATGCGACCTGGATATTAGAACCCCTCTTAGCAAATGCAAGAAGAGAATCTACAACATTACCAAGGAGGAAAACACAGCCCTGAAAAACCTCAGCCAGAACCCCATGAGGAGGGTCATGAAAGCTGACAAAGGAGGTGGGATCCCCATCACTGACACTACCTCCTACAACAAAAAGCTCCTTGGCATGCTTCAGGACAACTGCTTCTATGACCAAGTGGATATCAACCAGATACACATGGCTTATGAAAACATCAAGGCTGAGCTTACTGGCCTAGAGGAAGAGGATCTCATAGGAGAGGGGCTGATAGATTTCTTCACCATCCACCACCCCAGGCTGCCCCCAATTCTTTAGGATTCCGAAGCCTCACAAGAACTTCTCTGACCCACCATATCAACCAGTGGTGGCGAGCGGGGGGGGGGGGGTCCATCACAGAGACCATTGCTCTATACTTGGACTTCTACCTTAAACCTCTGGCAGAGAACAATAGGTCATGCATCTTAGACTCCATGGACTTTTCAGAAAAGATCAGAAACATTCCGATTGAGAGCAACTGGATCCTGGTTATCTTGATGTGGAGTCCCTCTACACGGTACTCCCACATAAGTTCTGCCTTGCAGCTGCAGCTGAAGCTTACGAAAAAAAACATGCCACAATGCCAGAGAAAATCGACCACCTAGGTGAATTGCTAAACCTCCTACTCAGAAACAACTATTTCCATTTCAATGGCCACTTTTTTAGACAGTGCACTGGGATAGCCATGGGGGCAGCCATGGCCCCCAGCCTTTCTAATACAACATTAAGAAAGTGGGAACAGGGCCATGTCTATGGCTCTACATTTCTCGATGACATGGCCTGTTACTACACATTCATCAATGACACTTTCCTCATCTGGAAAGGCAGTCAACAGGAATTAAAGAGTTTCCTCTGATACATCAATGGTACCACCACCTTCCTTTATTTTACAGCACAGCAGGGAAGAGATCAAGTTACTGGACCTGACCATAAGGAAGAAGGAGGCTACCACTACCCTGACCCATGATCTCTACCAAAAGCCGACCAGGGTCAACTTCTTCCTGCATGTCTCCAGCATGCATCCATACAAACAAAAGGTCAGTGTCATTAAATCCCAGGAACTCCAAATCTCCTGTGTCTTTAAGGAACTGGCTGACTTCTTTTGAAACATCCAAGAGCTAGAAAAAGATTTCTTGGCTAGAGGTTACTCTAGGAGGCTAACCGATAGAATACTGGACCCCATCATCACATAAAAACAACAAGGACCCTGCAGACCATTCATCAGCACAAGGAACCCCACCATCCTGGAGAAAGATACCGGATCAGCTGCATCATAGACTACTCCACCAACCACCTCAACAGATCCTTTGGGCACTTATTCCCGGCTAGACCACCCTTCACTGCCAGGAGGGGCAGAAGTATATGGGACATCTTAGAGCATCCAGCAAAGGCCAAGCTTGACCCACCCTGGCACATATGCATGCAGTGTACCACCCTGCCACTATTGCCAACACATGAGTTGTACTACCAGCTTCTACTGTTCCAATAACAAGAAACACTATTACCCCAACATGAGGGGTGACTGTAATCTTGAAGGGGTGGTCTATAGGGCAGCCTGCACCAAATGCCCAGCATTTTATGTGGGCAAAATGGTCAACACTCTCAGAACCAAGGTTGCCAAGCATTTACACGACTTGTATCTGAAGTGTACCAGTCAGCTGGCTCTGCATGCAATGGACACTCAGGGACATAATGTCTTTAAGATCCATATCTTGGACCACCTAATAAAGGCCCCACTCAGGGGCAACTAAAATGCACTCCTAGAGAAGAAAGAACTCGAATGGCAAATTACCCTACAGGCAAGGACAAAACCAGGACTTATCTATGCTGAGTCTCTTCTTGCAGTGTTGAGCCTGAGGAAAATACAGCATTGACCCAGGGCACTGGACATTGGACTTCTACCCAACAATTGTAAGCATTCTTGTCACTTTCATTTAATTTTCTCACTTTGGATCAAGCATTTGTTAACCTTATACTGCTTCTAAGCCTTGTTGTTTAGCATTTTTTGTATGACACAATAACTGGGTTTAATCTTTTGAGCATTCCTTTCAGCATTGTTTGAACATTTATAGTACAGAGTATTTAGCGTTTTTCTGAAGATTTTGAGTGCAGAGTATTTAGTATTTTTTATCTACTGTTGAAAGGTTCCCAATGAGGACTTTGCTATGGTCCTCTGTTCATTTGTTTTTGTCACATTTTATTTCTAAATATTGTTTATTTCTAAGTATCTTTGCATTTGTCCAACTAGATTACTTTTGCTAACTTTAGAGTGTTTTAATATTTAAGTGCTTTACAGACAAGCATTTCTCTTATATTCTCTCCCTCTTCCTGCCTTAGATTCCACACCACCCCCCCCAGCTGCCGCTTTCCTTTCAAGAGCCATTTTGCTCCCTATTAGAACAGAGCCATGCTCACACACGTGGACCCCCCCTATTTTACAGTTTGTGGCCAGGGCCCACAAATTTTCAGTGCTCAACTAGTTCCCACCACTTCCCTTTACAATCCCCACCTGTGCTCTCCCCCTTGCTTCCCGGCTCACTCCTTCTCCTCCCACTCCCCAGCTCCTGTTTTCTCCCTCGTTCCCCTCCCATTATGCCATGTGGCTACATGCACCTAGTTTTGGGTCTTTTCCACCTCACTCTTGGTTGGAGTTTTATTCTTTATTCTTGTTTTTATTTTTATTTATACACTTTTTACTTACACATTACTTTTGAGAGTCTCCGTTGGGGTAGTCATGGGCTACACCACTATTTACACAAAAAACACTTTGATCTACACTCTTGGTCATGTGTTTTAGTTTCAAACACTAATATCTAGTCTAACTTTGGCTCTATTTTCTCCACAGAGGCACTTTTTCCCCATCCTCTTCTCAAGCAGCTGCCACTTCCCTAGCGAAAGCCCTTTGCCCCAGTTGCCGCGTTCTTCCCACACCACTCCTACAGTGCCTTCACCACAAGGTTTCCATGGTCCCGTAGGTTCTCTGAGACATGCGCCTTCCCCTCCCCAGCTTGCCCGTCCTCCCATCCCCCACCATTCCACTACCTTCCCCCATCCTCCTCATAGCGTCTTGGCCATTCTGCAACATGGCCACATGTGGCCAGGCTCCTGGGTCTTCTGCCCACACAAGAGGGTCTCCATGCCATTGGCCCACACTGGGCTGAACATCTTCCAACAGGTCAGAGATTGTTATTCTCCACTTCTCTCCATGTCATCGTCATTGTGGTGGGAGGTACCAGAGGGAGACCATTTCTTTTAACGAGTTCTTTTAAGGAGCTCTTTTATGGAGTTTTTTACATTAAGCTTAGGATATGCTTACACCATTTTTGGGGCAAATGTTAGTCACAAATTTTATTTTTGTTTTTTGTTGACATGCCAGATTACAGTTGCCTCCGCTCTAGCGAGGGAGTCCCCACACCACCGGACCACATTAATTTTACTTCTGACTATAGGTCAGGGATGAATATTCCCCACTTCGTTCTGCTTTTTAGTTATTAAGGCATGAAGAACCTTAGGGAGATTGCCCGTTTATGTTTCTACATTGAGCTTGAGAAATACACAGACTGATGGTGGGGTTCATGTCATCTACAATTTGTGTTTTTTAATTAGTCAATACATTTTATTTTGGCTCCATGTTGTTTGTTTTCCTTGAGGTAAATCTTTGGTCACCACGAGTCCTCAACTAGCACCCCTCAGGCTGCTGCCACTTCCCCAGTGGCAGCCCTTTGCCCCAGGAGTCAAGATCAGCTCAACCACCCCCATGGCACCTTAACCACTTGGTACCCACAGCTCTGAAGGCTCTCCAAGTCCAGCTCCTTCCCCTCCCTAGCTGGCCAGTCCTCCCATTCCTCTCCATTCACCCTCCATTTTTTCCATCCACCCTCTTCTTAGCAACCTGGCCAGTCTGCCACGTGGCCACACGCAGCCTATTTCCAGTCTTCTCCACGCACACAAGAGGGTCTCCACTCCATCGGCCCACACGGTGCAGAGCATCTTCCAACAGGTCAGAGAATGTTATTCTCAACTTCTTTCTGTTTCTTACTTTTTATGGTGGGAAGAATCTGAGTGAGACTATTTCATTTATAGATTTATTTATTTAAGCCAATGATATACTTAGACCAATTGTTTGGGTTAAATTTCTATTACATTTTACAATTTCTATTTTTGCTAATATGCCATGTTATGGTCTCCTCCGTCCCAGCGAGAGAGTCTCCACATCATCTGACCACACTGGCTTTACGTGTAGCTATAAGTCGGAGAGGGATTTTCTCCACTTCATTCAGTTTTTCGGTTATTGAGGCAGGAAGAACCTTAGGGGGATTGTTTATTCATATGTTTGCATTGAGCTTAAACAATTTATAAGCTGATGGTGGGTTAGAGGTTTGGTACAATTTGTTATTTTTCTGAATGTTCAATATATCTTGTCTCCACATTGTTTGTTTTCCCTCAGGTAATTTTTTGCCACCACGCATCTTCAACTAGTGGGCATTTTACCCACTGGCGAATCTTTGTTAGTCAATGTTTTTAAATCTAGCCATCCTGAAGAAGGACTTTTCGAAAGGCATAGCCTAACCTCTGTTTTATTAACAATGGACACTGAGTACCGGCCATAAGGGCCACAGTTGGATCTCTTTTATAAACCAGGCTTTGCACAAATGTTTTTTTTTTTTGGTTAAAGCAAAATGAGGGGATTCCACAGGTATATTTTTCCTCTGAAACTAGAGAGACTGTTTTTTACAAGGATATCTGTGTAGGGGAATGTTTCTCTGTGGTTACCCTATCCCAATAAAGGCCACGCCCACCAAAGGAGGGGTTCCAGTGACACACACCCTACTTTCTATATAGAACTAGGAGCATTTCGCAGTCTCTCTCACTAACTGTATCCACAATTTGATGACATGCAATAAACCTCGCTGAGTCTTGAAGATCATTTGTTAGTGTTGTCTCTTTTTTTAGTTGAAGATCGTTCATCGGTGTTGGCTCTTTTTTTAGTTTTCGTTTTTAGTTACATTTACTTTTTTCTCCACCAAGGCCTTTCTCATGTATTTAAACTTTCAGGAGACCGAGACTGAGATTTGGCTATTCATTCTTTTGGTTTTCAGCTGTGTCTGACCAAACTCTTGCCCCTTACAAGGGCTTTTCAGAAGCCTTCCTAAAGGCTACACAAAAGGTGATTTTACCATTCCTAAGCCTTTCTAAAGGCTACACAAAAAGTCTATATACCATTCCTAAGCCTTTCTAAAGGCTAAATCAGGGGGACTCCAGAGCCTTGTTAAAGGCTGTCCACAATAGCCTTTCTTAAGGATGCACTGAAGCCCTTCTAAAGGTGTGTTCATAGGGACTTCAGAGCCTTTTTAAAGGCTGTCCACAATAGCCTTTCTCAAGGCTTAACTGAAAGTTGTAGGACTGAGCACATGAGCCTTTGTAAAGGCTAAGGAATAGGTGGGTGTGCGCCCATCTGAGATGGTTCAATAGCTTACCAAAGGGACTCCATAGCCTTTTTAAAGGCTTTCCACTAAAATCCTGCTTAAGGCTACCTCTCTCCGAGCCTTTGTAAAGGCTTGCCTGGCCTGACCAAGGTATTAAGCTGACAACTAGACACAGCACCTTGGGAGCACCTCGGTCTGCTGCTCCTCAGGGGTAACAATTTTTAGTAAGCTAATAAAATATGTAAAACATTTGATTAAAACAATAAATAATAATGATCTCCAATAAAACAGCAATATGAATGCTTTAACCTTATAATTAAAAGCTTGTTCAGATCTAAAACTGTTTTTCTTTAAGTATTATTTTTTAAGTTTTGCAACATAATCTAAAAATATAAATACCTTTCTGAATCTCCAAGCTAGAAGGGGACCTCCCAGGAAGATTGTGTAGAAAAATGGTCCGTTCTTGTCAGTAAAGTGTAAAGTATAGTTAATACTAAAAGTTTGAATATTTCTGTCCATGTTCCCAAATGGTTTGTTAAGAAAAAAATACAATTGATGAGGCTTTTACTTGGGAGACAGTCAGCTATAGGAAGCTTGGATTTTTTATTCTTACTTGTCTAACATGGGTGTTTTTATATTACATTTTATGAAAACATATAAAGCCTGTAGTTCAGGAGATATTTTCTTTGGCAGGTTACCATACAAGTTGTAGGCATTGCTTATTGCTTAGTAATTAAACTCACTAACATTTTAATTGTTTAAAATAGCTAAGAGTATAATTCAATATTTTATAGCTGGAAGTTTAACAGTACATTAGCTTTAGTTTTGTGTTTGTCACAAAATTATGTTTTGGACAGAATGGATGACAGAGATTTACAGGAGTCATAGCTGTACATTAATTAGATGCATACATGACTAATATATTGTATACAAGATGGCTCTATATTTAATGAGTGTTTACCTCACAGGTGCATAGACCAAGAAATATAAAGGGAGCTGAGCTATTGAACTAATACAAGGATGGTTTGATCACCAAAAAAGAGAAGATTTTCACAAGGATTAGGGCAACTGGGTGGACACACTGAGTACCAGCTCGTGTCCACTTGGTATCTTGTAACCTCTCAACAACACTCTAAAACTGAGACTTTAAGAAACAATCATGGACTACTTGATACTACCAGTGTTTGTGACCACTCTAGGCCTGAAGAATAGCAGGGCTCTTATTGGTTGGAGGGTCAGAAGGGCAAATGATTAGTGAAGGTACAGCAAAGATAATTCAACAGATTTAATTAAAAATATTCAGTGAGGACTTGCATGTGATAATGAGTACATGCTTGTGCAGAACACCTTGCAGAGCTGGGAGAGGCATTTTCCAGAGTAAGTAAAAGTGGTATTCTAATCTGAATTACCCTTGACATCTGTTACATAAAACTACACATGCTGTGTAAAAGGAATATTTAATTAATTCAAGCATGAGGAGCCACTAATCATGCAAGCAGTGGTGGTCCGAGCTGTTTTCCCCCAAACAGATACCCTTAACTCATCAGAATGCAGCTAGAGCTGTGAATGTAGATTGTGCAGTATGTCATCTGTTACTATGCAGTAGATAAACATCTGTTTACTGCACTGAACAGTGCAATGTGTTAACCAATATGTAACAGTAAGTCAGTAAGGATTCATTTATGCTAGTAATGGGGTGTATTGTAAAAGTACCAGCAGTTATATTACCATTTATCACACATTAATATGATATGCTTTGTCATGTTGGTAAAATGTACTTACATGAATAAAGAATTGAGAAAATAGCATTCACAATTGTGGCTAACATATTATTCAAGTACACACGAGCACTTACTGCATACTTGTAGAAATGTTTATGTTATTACATAACAGTAGACATGCTGCACAGTAACAGTGACACCAGTGGCATACGCAGGTAATATAAAATAAGCTCAACATGCATTATGTTTCCCTGGAAGTATAGTAACCACATGTGCAATAAATATTGTAGCATTATAACATGTCCTAGGTAGCACTGCTGTTTGCTTTGTTTCCTTTTTTCTTTTTGGTGTGGGTAAGATGATTTTGCTAATGGTGCTAATGATGGTATACATTTGATGAAGGGGTTGGTATTGAAGGAGTTTGAGCTGTCTTGTTACTGTTATTATCAGTGATCAACTAATGTTGAAAAATATGAGTACTCATTTTCTTTGTTATTGAGTGTATTCCTACCTTTTCAAAGTTGCTGTGGCAGGCAGTTCTGAGTAGTGATGTAATTTATGAATCTGCTTGGACCTCTTGTGTCTGGATACAGTGATACAACAGAGATGTGTTCAAGTTTTGTTGGCATGTTACTCATGTGTCCTTGTCAGGTAAATGTACTATGCATGATGTATTAGCATAAACATACCCTGATGTGCATTTAGATATTTAAAATATATCTTGATGACACTATATAGAAATATATCTTGAGACATGGAAGAGTTCTCTGATCATGTAGCCCAGGCCGGTATGACCCTGACCCTGAGTAGCATCCTGCCCTCACCATGAATGATACCATGGTATAAAGAAAAAAAATTTCAATTTCAACAATTGGATACATTTCTGGTGTCATTCAAAGGGGATCCAGTGTCTGTCCGCCTGGAATGACATGCTCGACAAGGTACACTGCTTCGCTAGAGATGGCTTGCACCTGTCACCCTTAGGCTTTCGAATACTGACCAAGGCTATTGCCATCCCCATAGTGCTTTTTTTTAGGCAAGGCTCAAAAGACAAACCCACCTCCATAAATAGCACAAGTAACAAGAAACTAAGGGTAATGCTACTCAATGTCAGACATCTAAACCTCAAAATGCATGCACTCGAGGCACTCCTCAGTATGGAGAACATCAATATATGTGCAGTAATAGAAACCTGGTTTAAGGCTCCAGAGAGCACCCCAGCACTACCAGGCTACAACTCATACCATATATTTCGGCCAGAGAACCCGGACCGAAATACAAAAGGCAGGAGCGTATCCATATTCATCAAGGATACCCACACCTCCAGTTTAGTGGTACAGCATGATGCTTTAGAGATCATCCACGTGCAACTAACAATGGGCAAAACTGCAATTCAAATTGTAGCTTGCTACAGATCACGCACCATGTCCCAGGACCCCCATTCTGCATTTCTGGAAACACTGGGAAACATAAAGGTCCTACAAAACACCCTAATATTGGATGATTTCAATTACCCAAACATTAACTGGGAGAACTACTCAAGAACTAACTCCCTTGCCCAAACTTTCCTAGAATTTATAAACTCAAATGCCCTGGATCAATCGGTCAACACTCCCACCAGAGGTGACAACATATTGGACTTGGTCATCGCCAACATGGGCGACCGATGTTCCACACCGGAGGTCAACCCGTCTCTGGTTAGATCTGACCATAAACAAACCACTTTGGATATCCACATTCCACCCTTACCCTGAACAAGGAAACCACCGTGTAAAACTTTCAGAAGCAAACTTCACGTTACTTAAGACCGAGGTGGAAAGTTTCAAAGCTCCCATGCTAAAGGATAACGCTGTCCAAGCTGCAAAATCCTTTACTAATTCATTCTACAGGCACCTACAAGAACGCATGGATCATGCTATCCCAAGCAAAACCAAGACTAACTCCTCCAAGAAAAGGAAACCAGTCCAGTGGACCCCTGCCATAAACAAACTATACAATAGAAGGAGGAAACTAGTACAGAAAAGAGTAAAATCCCAAGAAGGGGAGACATCCCTGATCAGTATCACCAAAAAACTACAATCCCTCATAAAATCATCCAAGGCGAGCTTCGAATGAAAAATTGCCAAGGACTCCAAAGATAACCATAAGGCATTCTTTAGCTATGTCAAGAATCTAAGTGGCAATGCTCAGATCTGCTTGGAGTTAGTGCACAATGGCATAAAATACACTGAACCAACTGATATCGCCAACATCCTGGCAGACAGGTTCAGTGCAAACTTCACCCCCCCTCACCCCCAAATGGGCCTATAACCATACCAGAAGAATGTAGAGCCCCTGAAATCACAAGACACTCAGATTAAAACAGCCCTCTCCAAAGTGAAAAACACAGCATCAGTGGGACTGGATGGTATCCCAGGCTGTGTCCTACACAAGCTTAAAGATGAACTAACCCCTCACCTAAACACACTGTTCAAACTCAGCCTCTCCACAGGCTACGTACCCATAGAGTGGCACACAGCAATGGTTATTCTGCTCCACAAAGGTGGAGCCACAACAGACCCCGGGAACTATCACCCTATAAGCCTGACTAGCTTGGTCTGCAAGGCTATGGGGCGCATCATCATGGAACACATTAAAAGAGACATCAGGAACCTCCAAACACTGGACCCTACCCAGTTCAACTTTGTTAAGGGCAGATCTTGCCTCCTAAACCTGATGGACTTCTTTGAGACAGTTACCAAGGCTATAGATGAAAGAATGGTGGTGCACACAGCCTACCTAGACCTCCCAAAGGCCTTCGACACCATTCCCCATTCTTCTATTATAGACAAGAGTACCAGCCTGAACATAAACCCCTACATCACAAGATGAGTTGCCAACTGGCTCATGGACAGGACACACATGGTGTGAGTTGTGGGAGCTAGGTCTGACACTAAACTGGTTACAAGTGGCATTCCCCAGGGCTCAGTCCTAGGACCCCTTCATTCAGCATATACTTCTCAGAGGTACAGGCAAGCATAGGAGGACTATGGCTGACCAAGTTTGCAGACGACTGCAAACTAGGGACTATAATTGACTCTCCAGCTGATACAGACATCCTCCAAAAGAGACTCACTGAGATGGACACCTGGTGTCAAAATCATGGCCTCAAGCTAAATGCCAAAAAGTGCATAGTCATCCCCTTTGGAAAAAACAAAGTACACACAAACTACCACATAGGTGGTAGTCCCCTAAATACAGAAGACATAATAAGGGATCTGGGGACCCAAGTAGATAGTAATCTCTCCTTTGATAATCACATTGCCAAAGTGGTTAGAAAATCCTTCTATGTGACCCTCCTAATCACAAAAGGGTTCGCATCCATATCAAAAGAGGTCATTGTGCCCCTCTACTCATCACTCATCAACCCCATCATAGAGTACAACGCCCCATTTGGGATGTACCTTACAAGACACCAGCAACAGCTGGAAAGACCACAGAAGTACCTCATGAAGAGGATCACTGGCCTCAAACAGATGACCTATGCAGCTCGACTGAAGAAACTCCAGCTGTACTCAGTTGCATACCACCTACTCAGAGGTGATCTCTGCCTGACATACAAGGCCATGTCCAACCCAGAATTGATGGACATGCTCCACCTAAAGTAAACCATATCCCCTCAAGCCACACGCTCTAGGGATCTAAACCTCATCAGAAAAATAAATAGAACAAGCTGGAGGGATAGATTCCTGTCTCAGAGACTTCTCATGCTTTGGAATAAGATTCCAATCTACATTAGGCAGAGCTCCTTGCTAACACTCTTCAAGAGAAACCTTGATGAGTGAATGGGAAACAGAAAGTTTACCCCGGGGATCACTTCAGTGGCTCTGCTGGACAGAGGCACAGGGAACTAATCTAAGGGGTGGCGAAAGCCAACACATTCTGGCTAGGCTTATAAATGCCTTCAGGCAGATAGCCTAGTACCTACCTATGAGCCTATGAACCTATGAACTATATTATACACAAACCATACAAGTATGCAATGTCATCACCACACTTAAAATGTATATTGCAGCTATTCAAAATAGAACTATAAATCACATGCTATTTTGTTGCTAATGTATATATTTTATATGTATGTAGTTTACCATATTGATGCTTCTATTTATAAATTTTGTGTGATTATAGTTGCTAGATGTTACTTTAATGGGTAGGTAATGTACAGGCTAAGATAATTAGCACAAAACAGGTAGGCAATGGCTTTTATCTTGTTACACTTTAAATGTCCATTCATGTGCATACTAGCTGTAGATCAGAGTGTATGTGCTGTATCTTTAAGAAGCATATCAAGGACTGAACATGCATATAGAAATACCAGGCACGTGCTATTCCCAGTGCCATTTTGAGAGTGTAGCCAGAGAGTAAGCATGTATGATTGCAGTAGTTAGTTTGTAAATAAGTTACTTAAGTTAAAGACAATGAACTTCTAGTGTGATGTGTTTGTATATAATAAAGCTGCTTGAACCGAACCCATGAAGACTCTTCTATTGTATCCAAAGTACGAGAGTGACATAATATCAGAACGGGGATTCCAGAGAATGATATTTGGTGCCATGAGGTGCAGAGATAACAGTGAAGGTAAACTAATAGAAACAAGCATGAAAAAGAGCCAGAAAATAATCAAAGATAATGAGAATTCGCACAAACTGCTTATTTTATTAAAAAAAAGACAAAACAGAGCATTACAAGGGCACAAATCACATTATTAAACAAGTGAGAGACATAAAAGGTTTATTAACTGAGCAACATGTTTAAGATTAAGATATTTGATGAAACAATTATCACAAAAGCAAAATGAGTATGTTTAAAGTAAAACAAGTGTATCTGAAGCAAAACAGGCAAGTTTAGAGTAAAACGAGCACAAGAAAAGTACAATGGGCATGAAAAGAGACTAAAAAAGCAAAACATTATAATAAGGGCAGAAAGGGCACATTACGACTAAATAAAGCAAGGTGACTGTATGTGTTTTGGCAAAGTGATGTGTTTTGGCATAACTAAAACTTTGCATTATATTAAGGGCATAACTAGAGTTACTGGAAGTATCTCAAAATATGTAAACATGCTTACAGTGTGTGCTTATTACTGTGTATGTATTCTGAAGAGTTATTTGTTTGCAAAGTGCAACTATTTTGCTAAGTACAGTCAAAGTATAGCCATATCAAAGTTTCTTGTGCTTGGTGTGTCTGTTCACAAAGTGCCACCATTACAGAATGCTTCTTGCACTATAAAGAATTACCTAGCAAGGTACTGCCATTTTGGAGAAATTTCAGTGTGCTGCGCACTGTTCATTCTCAAAGTGCAATTACTTCAAAATGTTTTGACTCTGAGCTTTTCTTGCCAATTCATTCACATCATGAAGTTAGTTGAAATGTTTTTTTTTAACTAAGGAGATTTCTTGCAGTACAGTAATTTCAAGAGTATTACAGTGCCCAAAAGACTTATTTCACAAAGTTCAGTTATACAGAGGCTTGTTATGCTATTGGGCAAAACCACATCTACTGGCATAAATTTCTTGCATATGTGGATGTGTATGTGCTCATGCTTATTTGCAAAACCCTTCAATGGCATGTGTTAATATGACAGATGGATTTTAAAAGCCCTTACTACTTGTATTTGATCAGAATATTACAGAGAATTGGAGAATATTTAAGCAAGAGTATGATATTTTTATACAAGTAGCTTATTCAGATAAAGATGTATGCACCAGGGCATTCATTTTGTTAATCTAGCTGGGTCAGAGGCCATTGAAAGAGAGCATTCATTTGTGAATGTACCAGAGGGAGAAGGTGCAAATTGTTATATTGTTGTACAGACTAAATCAAGGGAAAGCCTCGAGTGTTTGAAACATAAATTCAGAGAACTGAGTAACCCCCAGAAAAATATTACATTAGGGAGGCACTTGTTTTATACAAGAGATCAAAAACCAAGGGAAACTTTTACATCCAATATTACTGACCTCAAAAACAAAGCCAAAATATGTTAGTTTGGTGACTTAAAAGATGAGTTAATTAAAGACAGACTCGTGTGTAGTATTAATAGTATTGCTGTGAGAAAGATTTTGCTTCATGATAGTGATTTAACATTGAGTAAAGCCATAGAGATTTCTCAAATCCATGAAGTTACAGAAAAACACACAAGTATGCTTGCAAGTGACAAGAGCATGGTTTCAGCAGGCTCTGGAGCAACTATAGATAGCATGCACCACGTGGCAAACAGAAGTAGGCCTAAGCACATGGCAGCCACAACTCCTGCTGGCTGACCAGGGAAACCACCTATTTTTCCAGCAAGTTTTAAGAATAGTTCAGTTAAAGGAGCATGCTCAGTGCAGTACAAATGTGAATCAACAAAACCCAAGTCCAGCTTTATTGATAACGGTCGCAATTGTGGTGCCAATCATGAGTCTAAAAGGAAGAAATGCTTAGCATTTATTCAGCAATGTCACAAGTATAAAAAAGGAATGATTTAAAAAAAAGTAAACCCCACACAGTTGTAAAGAAGGGTCATTCAAAACAGCAAATTGATCAAGTGGAGTTGCAGCAGTCCACTTTCTATGTAGATGGTGCATCAGTAATTGGTGAAAGAGTTAATGCAGTGAGTTTGTTGGCAAAGAGTGAAGTCTTTTGTACAGTCTGGATCAATGATAAACCCACAGAGCTTAAAGTAGACATTGGTTGAAAGTGTAATGTTATATCAGCAGACACATTTGCTAAGGTGAGAGCTAATGAGTAACTCAATGTGGCTAGTAGTTTGAAACGTGTTGCTTATGGAGGTTAAGAGATTCAAACTGAAGGCTCAGTAATGATTTTAATGTTATTTGGCTGAGAACTGTTACAGCTGGTTATTCTATGTAGTCTGAAGAACAGTACAGTCATTATTGGGTCTCAAAGACAGTTTAAGAATGAATTTGTTTTCTTTTACCAAAGAAGTTCATCACATAAGTGCATATCCTAGTTCCATTTTTTCTGAAGCCATTTTCTCAGAGTATGCTGATGTTTTCAATGACAGGTTGGGCAAACTTTCAGTTGTGTATTCCATGAAGTTAGACCCAGAGGTCACTCTAGTAGTCAGACCAGCAAGAAAAGCTCCTATAGCTTGATAAAATCAAGGCTCAGCTGGATAAAATGGTAGGGCAAGGTGTAATTTGTCCAGTTACAGAACCAACTGAATGGGTATTGTCCATGGTAGCAGCTCACAAAAAAGGTTCAGATGGAATCAGAATATGTATTGATCCAAGAGATTTGAACAAAGTATTGAAGAGACTGCATCATCCAATGCATACAGTCAAAGAGGTTGCAGCTCTAATACCGAATGCCATATTTTTTTCTGTTTTGGATGCAAACAGTTCATTTAGGCAAATGATGCTTGATTGCAAATCCTCATTACTAACCACTTTTGGTACCCCATTTGGCAGATACAAATTTCTAAGGATGCCATTTGGAATAAATTCTGTAAGTGAAGTCTTCCACCATGCAATGGAGCAAATTTTTCTGGGTTATCCTGTGCCATAATGGTAGATGATTTATTGGTTGGAGGCAATGACGAAGCAGAGCATGACAGAAACTTAAAGAGAGTTCTAGACAGAATACGTGAAGTAAACTTGAAGCTCAATCTTCTAAAGTGCAAATTCAGAGTACCAGAAGTTACAAATGTAGGTCATTTATTTGCCAGAGCTGGCTTGAGACCAGACCCGACCAGGCAAGCAGCTATTCTTGAAATATCAGCACCCGACAATATTCAAGCTCTACAGCATTTCCTAGGCATGGTTAACTATTTAGGCAAGTTTATATCAGACTTCATTGAGATGACAATACCTTTAAGTTAGCTGGCATGCAAAAATGTTACATTGTCATGGTTAGAACAACACCAAAAGGTGTTTGAAGACCTTAAGCTGAAAATTGCCACTCCACCTACATTAAAATACAATGATGTAAATAAGCCAGTCACTCTTTCCTCTGAGGCTTCAAAATTTGGTACTGGCACAGTTATTCTTCAAGAGGGCAGTCCAGTAGCCTATGCATCTAGAATGCTTACCCAAGCTGAAATACAATATGCTCAAATTGAGAAATAACTTTTGGCAATAGTATTTGCATGTTCCAAGTTTCATGATTATATCTATGGTCGAGCTATTCAGATTAGAACTGATCAGCAACTTCTCGTTACTATTCTGAAGAAGCCTATGCATTCAGCTCCAGCAAGACTACAAAGAATAATGCTCAAATTGCAAAAGTACAACTTCAAAATGGTCTATACAATAGGCAAACTACTTTATCTGGCTGATACCCTATCCAGATCACCCAGAAATATGACTTTGACGTGATGTCAGTGTGTAATTTCTCTACCACTAGACTTGATGAGCTGAGAGATCATACAAAGACTGATCCAATTTTGCAAAAGCTCAACCACTGCATTAATGGTGGATGGGCATCAAAGCAATCTAGTGTACCACCTGAAGTGCGAACTTGTTTTTCTTACAAAGATGAAATGTTGATGGAAGATGGCATTATTTTCAATGGTCCTAAAATTGTTGTTCCTGCTTTCTTGCAACAAGAATATATCAAGATTTTGCATCGTGGTCACCCAGGTTCTGCAGATATTAAGAGAAGAATAAAAGAACTAGTATTTTGGCTTTTATTAGTTGAAAGACATTGATAAAGTACTTTCTTCTTGTTCAGTATACAATAGTACTAAACCACATTTGCAAAGAGAACCACTTCAGCTAAGTCAAGTTCCTGAACTACCTTGGTTGACAGTAGCCACTGATATCTTCGAGTGGGACAATCACTTAATTCATAGATTCATAGATTAGTACTAAGCTAACTGCCCTTCCTGTACCAGAATCATCATTGAAGCATTGTTCCTGTGATCATATTGGTAGATTCTTATTCAAATTGGTTTGGGATTGACTTACTACCAAATCTAACATCCACTACTGTTATTACCAAGTTGAAATGTCATTTCTCAATCTATGGTAGTCCACCCAAAGTTATTTCTCACAATGGTACGCAATTTGTTAGTCAGTTATTTTAGAAATTTGAAAGAGAATGGTACTTTGTACATGTTACTAGTAGTCCTGAATATCCACAGTAAATGGAGTGGCAGAGTGCAAAGCAATTACACGAAAGGTCAAAGCATGACAATACTGACATCGTTTTGGATTTACATAATCTTAGAAACATACCCCATAATGATATACTTGGCTCACCTGCTCAAAGACTTCTATCCAGGCAAACCAGAATGACGCTACCTATTAGTTCCAGTTTATTGAGGCCTAAAGCTAAGAACAACAGAACCATCAAAGCCCAATTATTCAAGAAGTGTTCTATCCAGATGCCCAGTTATGACAAATGGAGCAGATTTCTTCATCCGTTGAGGGAGGGAGAGACAGTGAGGATACAAACGGCAAAAGATTTTGACCAGATTGGGCAAGTTACAGGTATATGTACCGAGCCGAGATCCTACCTTGTAGAATCTGAGGGTGTGGAGTACAGGAGAAATTGCAGACATTTTCTTCCTGTACCAGAATCATCATTGCAGCATTGTTCCTGTGATACAGACTCTAGATCTCAGAGCAAACCATACATTGTTCCCATCCCAGGGTGTGTCTCAACCTCTACTTCCATTCCTGAGAATGTTCCCAATAGTCCCAAAGTTGAACATTCTATAGAGACAGCTCCAGCTGCTAAACCTAATTACCAGTTTTATGTCACACAATATGGTCAGATTTCCAGGTCCAGTGTGAAGTACACAGCAACATGGGCATAACTGTATATATGCACCTAGTCTTGCATAATTGCATGATAAAGAGCTACTTGTATTACCTGCATGCCAAATAGATTCATAATGTTGCATTATCTATTTCTCAAAGATGGAGGATGTAGATCAGAGTGTATGTGCTGTATCTTTAAGAAGTATATCAAGGACTGAACATGCACATATAAATACCGGGCATGTGCTATTCCCAGTGCCATTCTTGAGATTACAGCCAGAGAGTGAGTATGTATGATTGCAGTAGTTAGTTTGTATATAAGTTACTTAAGTTGAAGTCAGTAAACTTCTATTGTGATGTGTTCGTGTATAATAAAGCTGCTTGAACAGAACCCACGAAGACTCTTCTATTGTATCCAAAGTAGGAGAGTGACACTAGACAACAAAAGTAAACTTGTAGCAATCAAAACATCCCATGAATCACAGCTCCACTCATAAAAGTCTTAAAGATCATGTGCAAAGGTATTATTCCTTCTGTTTCTTTTTGTAGTAATAATACTTTAATCATGTAAAGTGGACTTTCTGATACTGAAATGCATATTTTTTACCTTTATTCCTTCACTAGAACTATATTTATTTATGTTGACTATATTTATTTCCTTCCTTGGAACTATTTTTAATATGTTAGCGTATGTATTTCCTGTACCCTGAGTAGCTGCCTGTGTTTCCTGATTCTGAGTAATCTGATCCTACATTTTTGAGAATGCAATGGGAGATAAACAGTGTGTAGGGATAGATAAGTTTTCTGTAGTCTGCAGCAGATTTCAACATATAAAATGACCTAGAATGCAACACAGACTGCATGCAGCACAATCAGTCACTCAGTCAGGTAATCAGACACTGAATCAATAACTAATTGCATTTATATTCAAATCCACAGTAACAAAAGATAAATGGAAATGGTAAAATTCTGAGTGAACAGTATGATACTTGACATACAGAGTAATAGCATAACTGCAACACTGTAATAGCTATAACACTGTAATAAATACTTGTCCAGCATGTGATGATCACTCTTATATATAAAAAAAAACATAAGGTATGTGATTCACTACAATGATAGCCTACAGCAAAGTATGTCTTTGTGCACTGTACATTAACCAGATTAATAGTGGAGTGAAAAAAGTTAAAATGTAGAAAATGAGATTCTCAACAGAAACTCCACCTATATGTGGGACTAGGTACCCCAGACAGATTACCTACAGTACTGAGCTCCATATATGGATGGAGATGTACTGAGAACACTTACAAGTTTGCTTCAGTGATTGTAAAATACACCTAAACTCCTATGAGAATGGTTTACAATACACTCTACCTGTAAGTCAGAACTAGTACTACTTTTAGGCAGCCAGGTCTGCAATATAGCAGAGCTGCTACATCAGAAAACATCAAGCTGAATTCTACTACCTCAGCAAAACTTAATTATGCTTAAAATAAATATAACAATTCAGTGACACTAAATGTTATTAACACTCAGTAAATATTTAAAACACAAAACTCCTACATCCCTCTCAAAAATAATACAAACACAAAATAACAAAAACGTTCACTCAACTTTTAGCAGCAGCCAGCATAATAGTTCTATAGGTGTTTTTAATATATGTTATAGATGTGATAACTGCAGAGTATAACTATACATAATGTGGAAGGTATAACACATTATAATTGCATACCCTAAGCTAGAAATGCATGCTGTTAACTCAGATAATAGATATTATCAGAACAATATTATAGCCTTGTGATAAGGACTCATGGGTAATATGCAAATGAACAGTACTGACATTCCTACACTCTTTATCAATGGAAAATCAACTATTTTGTCACTTTCTATGGATTTACTTGATTATTGATCACAGATCATCAGTGCCTCTAGTTATAGAGAAAACTAAACACATCAGCAACATGCTCCGATAATACATATAATATAAGAGAAAATACAATGACCATTAAAAACATCACCCAGTAATTGCGAACACTTTGTCAGCAGCCAACAGCACAATACTTATAACCAGTCATTTTTCCCATCCATGATATTCATTACTCATGTGGTTGCTCATTTTTCTGTGTACACAGTACACGTTGAATATATTTCATTTTCCCAGTGAATGCTGTTAGTGGGATTCACCAAGTGACATATCTTAAGTAAGTTCTGATAGGTGATTGGATAATGTATAAATTATAACTGTTCAATTCCTTACACAAATATCTACATTCTGCTAGCATGACAAACCCTTTTATAATAGTTTTACATACTGGTTAGTACAGCTACTATTACTACTAAGGAGTATTAAGTTACCCAGGGCCGGATTTAGATGAAAAGAGGCCCTAGGCTATTCCACTTATGAGGCCCTTTCACCTCCCATTTTTAAGTTTGTAAATTACATGAGAGATAATAAAATACATCATTACTGTGATATATATCAATATGTTAAATGAAACATGTTGTGATTGGTACTAACTTTTATAAAAAATGTGGCACGGATAATAAATAAAAAAAAGTCGGGAACACTTATTTGGACATTTATTCTCAGCACCATATATAGTACTTGTAATAATAACTAATCAAACATAACACACAACATTTACAAAGAAACAAAATTCAAATAATGAAAATCTTTGACTACGAAAATAAAATACGCAATAAAAATTATCATATTTTCTATCAAATTAAATTAAATATATTCAATACATTGAAGATTAAACCAAATTCAATTCAGATAAATTTATTTCATAATAATTCACATTTAAAGTTTAAGTATGAATTATTATGAATTTTAAGTCTTAAACTAAACCAAAAATGGAACTTTATTCAAACAAAATCCAGATCACAAAATAGAAAATATCAAATTGTATATCATATAAAATTTTATGTTAATAGTTATTTTATTTAAGAACTGATTCAATCCAAGTATACATTTAAAACAAAATAGTAGATTAGAAGAATTTCTTTCTAAACTTTTTCACGCAGAATTCTATAAGTTCATCAAAGTCTATTTTTCTGAAGGTCTCATTTTTGATGCACAAAATACTCAATGAAGACAACCTCGTCTGGGTCATTGTGCTTCTTAATTGATTTTTGATATTTTTAAGTCTTGAAAATGACCTTTCTCCAGTACAATTAGTGACTATTAAACTGAGAAACAGCCGTAAGATTGATTCCACATTGGGGAAGGCCACTTGAATATTTTCTTTGAATATTATTTGATACAAGTCTGTATGCGACAATGTGGAATTTTTTGAAGGCTTATGCGTTTGTCTCACATATGTGTGGAAATGAAATAGTTCTTCAGTAAGATTTTGGTTGACATCTTCTGGGTATTCTTGCATTAACAGCTCAACACCTCTTTGAAGTTCTACCTTTGATAATGTAAGATCGGCAAGAAAGGAAAATATTTTCACTACATCATCATAAACAGAAGCTCTTCTTCCTAAAATTGATTCTAGTGCATCTAATATAGGAATAAATGATTTAATCCTAAATTTATCTCTTGAAGAGAGTTTGTCTAAGGCATCAGGGTCAGATGAATTTTCGTAATTCCTTGCCTTTTACTTCTTATTATCCTTCTGGCAGTTCTATATTCAGTATTTGGCAACGTGTTTTTTGCTTGTTGCTCAAGTGCATCAAAATCTTCCCTAATTCCACGTAAAATACCCAAAAGTGACCTGTACCAATCTGCACAACTACTCAGTAAAATATTAGGGCTTTGAAGAATTTTATTTACTTTTGAAAAATGTCTCAGTATTCGATTCCAGAAATGGAGCATAAACACGAATTCAAATTGTTCCATCTTCTCTAAAAGATTGTTGGCCCTCAATCTAGTATCACCCTTTGTATTATTATCTGAATGTAAATAATTGAGTGCATCGGTGATATCACTGTAATTTTCTAAAATAGCTTCTGTAGCTTTTGCATGTGCCTCCCATCTAGTGTCTGATAAATATCTAGGCACTTTAGAATGAGGTTTCAAATGTGATTTCAGAACTGCCCATCTTTTTGTGGAAGACGAAAAAAAGATATAACTTCGTTCACAACACCAAAAAAATTAACAGCATCAAGGCAACAATCAACAGCTGAACGACCTACTAAATTTAAAGAGTGACCAGCGCATGGAACAAATCTTGCAAACTTGTTTTTTTTGATAATTTTTTGCTGCATACCATTGTATCTACCAGCCATATTGGCTGCATTATCATAAGACTGTCGGCATTTTCTGAAATCAATTTCAAGTTCAGTAGTGATATAGTTAAATACTAAATCAGCTATGCTTTCCCCTGAGTAGTCTTTTAGCTCAAGGAAAGTTAAAAATCTCTCAGTTGGCAAACCATCTTCAGGTGACACATATCTAATAATTAAGGTCAACTGATCAGTATGAAATATGTCAGGAGTGGAATCTACTGAAAAGCTAAAATAGCCAGCCTTTTTCACTTCCGCCACAATTGTGTCTTTCACTTTATTTGCCATAAGTTGAATAATTTCCTCACATATAGTTTTAGACAGATATGAAGGTTTTCCTGAGCCAGTATTTCCATATCAATCGATATGATCTCTTAAAAATGGATCAAATTTTGCTACTAGTTCTAGAAGACCAAAGTAATTGCCATTATTTGGAGTTCCAAACTTTTCATTGTCTCCTCTAAATGGTAAGCCTCGCTCTGCAAGAGTGCAAATTACAGCGAAAACTCTTTCTATAACGTAACGCCAGTATTGCTGCTCTTTTCTTATTTCTTCCTCTAGCTTTGAAGTTAAAGTTTTCCCTTTTGCTCTTGTTAAGTACGTTAACATAGCATTCCTATGATTTTCCGAATTTTCATGAGTTTGAATGATAGCAGGGTTTTTCCAATCATTAAACCCTACAGAAGTTAATGCTGTTGCAGAAGATGCAATATTTGGAAAGAGTTTACAAACAAAGCAAAAAATGTGGCCTTTTGAGGGAGAGTACACAAGCCATTCTATGGGTATATTTTTCTCCATTGGCTTTTGTTGAATAAAAAATTGCTTTTGTACAAAATCTGGACTGATTCTTATATTCTCGCTTAGAATTTAAAAATGGTCCACAGTGATACTGAACTTGAGAAGGGCCCTTCTCTACCCAATATGATACATCATTTTGCAATAAATCTGTCCACAAGCCAACATCTGTTACAGTAGACATATATTTGACATCACTATCTAAATTTGCAACATCTTGAACATGGTGTTTCTCATTAGGTGTCTGAAAAAAATTCTGAATATTCGTATTATTTTCTTGTGGCTCATTTGTATATTCGTGTTCAGTAAGTTGCTCTTGAATTAGTTCCATATTTTCACTTTGAGTTGGTGCAACGGCCGTGTCCTCACATACAACGTGCTGCATTGCTTCCAGTTGAGTAGTACTAGTTGGCACATGCATGTAAGCAATCGGTGTTAGCTTCTTTGCCTCATACTCTTGTACCTTCTTTTTCTTGCATTTGCAAGTGCCACTTTCAAATCTTTTACTCATTCTTAGATTAGAATCTAGAACAAAATATTTGAGTTATTAATTATTGTGCATAAATAAGATGAAGATATTGTCACAAAAAAATTTTTCAATAGTTTATAAACACTTCACTAAAGTATTGAACCTACTGAACTCAAAAGGCGAGAATCAAATGATCGTATACGCAATCCTAAAATAAGAATCTTTTCTAATAACATTAACACGTGTTTCATATTATCGAAGTAACACGAATATAACCGAACGTCGGGATATCAATAGGTCTGTTCGTTTGTCTGTTCCAATCTACACCAATCTACAATTTATTTATGCAAGAACAAACCAGAGCTTAGTAGCATAAGGCACGTCAATATTTTCCATAGCAATCAGTGAACGTATGAACTATACTTTGGTGCAATCTAGTATATACAAACGAACAGACCCAATGAGCCGAACGCGTTGATTAACCAATACATTTTTATGTTTGTTTATTAGTCATATGGGTAGAATTTCTCCTTATTTTCGGTTCAGTGTTTTAGTGTTCACTGTTTTTAGAATAGTGTAATTTTAATTTTGCTAACAATTTGAATGTAGGCCCTGCTTAATCTTGAGGCCCTAGGCTGAAGCCTAGTTAGCCTATAGGAAAATCCGGCCCTGAAGTTACCATATACTGACAATTTTTGTGCTCAGTAGTTGTATTACTAGTATGCATGAATCACTGTAAACTCTCTGTTACACACTTCATTACACTATTCAATATTGTACACACCTATGGTGATACAACCCAAAATAGCCCATATTGACAGATACTAACTGTAGCTGTATATCCAGATATAACCATACTGCACTGTATTCTAACTGTCTCCAATAATCAAGACATATGTGCAAGTCCAGACATTTTTGTAACTTAGCTCATCTCTCACTATGGTAATATGTCCCGCAGCATACACATGTTCATCTGCAGGACTTTTGTTTTCATTTCTGTAAATCTGTGGTTCTGCAGGATATGATGACCTCTGAGGAAGTGTGGCTGGTCTGAGCCCTCCCATCCATGATTCCACAGTTATAAATCATTACCCAAGTATTTGGGCTCACCACCAGTAGGATTTGAGTGGTAAAGACATGACACGGGAGAAGAATGGGATTGGGAACAAACATTGCTGCTGATAGAGGTGGGCTTGGAAGAGTACTGGGAGGTCTAACCCCTTCTATGCTGGTGTCATTGAAAAGACCATTGTAGGATGGATGGTATGAGCATCTCTTTAGGTGTGTTCCCCCCTCAAAACCTGTAACACTCCTTCATAGCCTGTGTAGTCACCTACCCTGGGCACTGTTTATGGCACTGGGCTTCATTGAGACTTCAAAAATGACTTGCCTCACACCAAAATATATCATCTCCTTGCCCCACTCTGAAAAGGGATGAATAAGCATAGCCTCATCATTCATCTGTTCCCGTGCCACTCAACAGGTCTGCCAGCTGACAAAGAGGATTAAGGCTATGAGCTCTTGACAGGTAAGTACCAAGCTAGCTGCACTTGTGGGCCATTTTAAGTCTGGCCAACTTCCCTTTCAAAAGTGAGAATCAAGACTTCCATGTTGTGACTATGAAATAAATATCCCACCCATTAGACCACTTTGGCTCTATTGGAGATCAACCACAGGACGTTATGTATGCAAACCAAACATGAGAACCGCTACCCTGTAGAATCTACATTACATAGACAATAAACTGCATGCTGTGGTATGTCTTCATTTCAATGTTGTGTGACCTAGAGATAGTCATTTAACCAGACAGTGCTTTGGGGCAATTAGGAATGTGGGCTGTGCTGATTAATGGCCTCCTGTACTACATACATAATGACAACCTGTGAACATATAAACAGGTTGCTGGAATGTTAATTGAAACCAGACCTCCTAAATCATAGCAAAGACATTATCCTTCTACATCAACAAATCTGACTTCTCTGCAAGACTTGTGAATTTTGGCCTCAAAATTTTGAAATGCTGAATATTGAAAAGGTCCATTAATGATATATAGTCTTGAGGAGCAAAACTTAGTGAGCATTATGTCATATAAATCTGTAGTGTTCTGAGATAGTCACATACGTGGGATTACCTCCTCCTCCTGGGGAAACAGTATAGCTGCCTGATACCAACAAACTTTTATTGATTTTGTTACATCAGTTGTGCTGCATCACATTTTAGATCTTTGTACAATATGTATGGGACTATAGTGCTCTTTCCATGTGCTTGTTGAAGTTAAAGACATGCATGGAAGACACTACTTGTATATGATGATATTGCAAGCATTTGTAAGGATATACTCAATTCTTCCATTGCAATGGTTATTGTGGGCACTTTTAGTAGATACTAAGATAATGCATATTTTTCCATACATGCATGCTATCTATAAGTATGAGGTGTTCTTAGCATAGAAAATTGTTTGCTGTCCACAGCTGGCCAAAATAATATGATGCAAAACCACACTACGATAAGTAGTTGCATATCTCAGTGACTCTGTATTTGTTTTATATATTTATTTATTTTGTTTATTTTACATTTCTTAACCAGGACAGTCCGACTGGACCAGGTCCATTTACAGTGGAGGCTAAGGGACAAAAGCTCCACATATATTAACAGAAATACTAGAATGTAATACATAGTAGTAAAAACTGATAATAACACATTATAACAACAAAGAAATCCAGTTAGTAAGACGGAAATGTAAAACAGACAGGATACAACTCAACAGTTGAACAGACTAAATAAATATAGCAATGGGAGTCATGACATACATCATGTTAAATTCTGGTAGACCATGTTTTCTTTCTTCTGATGTACAATTTGAAATTGTGTGTGTGTGTGTGTGTGTGTGTGTGTGTGTGTGTGTGTGTGTGTGTGTGTGTGTGTGTGTGTATATATATATATATATATATATATATATATATATATATATATATATATATATATATATATATATATATATATATACATATTTAAGTGACAGACGTTCAAAGTATCAAAACTTTGAACACCTGCATTGAGTGGATGGGTAAGAGAAAGTTCACCATGGGCATCACTCCAATGGCTCTACTTGATAAAGGCACTGGGAACTAATGTTGGGTGGCATGATGCCAGGGCACTTCTATGGGCTAGGCTTGTAAAGGCTCCAGGGCCATTAGCCTAGTACACACCTATGAACCTATGAACTACTATACTCTAGCCTGAAACACAAAGATTGAAGTTGAAAAGAACAAAAACATGTTTTTTTCAGGGGATCAAGCTCCCCTGCACCCCCCATACCCAATGCTAATTATATATACCAACTCTGAGACAGCAGTACAGTGGAGAAACACCAAATTTCCAAATCCACACTGTACTATGATCTCTCATTGAAAAAAAGTGGGTACATTTCAATCATCTTATTTTTGATCAACTCTACTTGCTTTTTTTCCTCAATACATTTGAATGAATTCCATAGCATTTATACATAACATCTTAAATAGCTATGTACACTATTTACATTAGCCTGACATTATAACAGATCTTAATGTATACAGTTACTTTATAAGTATGTCTAATCAATTATTGTATAGTGTTAACCAATGATAAGACTTTTCTCCTAGGGTTGTTGATAAATGGCTTTGGATAAATTCTTAGTTCTTTAATTTTAATTTACAATAAAGCTGTGGTCTTCAGTAGGCTGTAGAAGTCTTCCAAGGTTGGTATTGTGTTGGTATTCCATCTTCTTGTTATATACTTCCTTGAAATTGCAAGTATAGTCCATACTAGATACATGTTTGACCTATTCAAATGAGGACCTTCGTTCACATTTAATAATACAAGAGCTTTAGTTGAATAAAATGATGCATTAAATAAAGCTTGCAGAAAGTTATTAATACCATTCCAAAATGGCTTAATTTTAACACAATCAAAGAAAATGTGGCTCCAATCTGCATTGTGTACTTGCTCGTATCTCCAACATATTCCTTTTATGGAAGAACTAATTTGACTGATTCTGTCTGGGGTTAAGAATCCTCTGTGCAAGCACTTCCAATTAAAAAAATTCCAGTATTGTGTAAATGATGTATATTTTATCGATAAGATATTTGTTTTAATATCTTTAGTTAACTGTATTGAGTGTCCTTCCAATATGAGGTTTTGGGTGCTGTTTTATAGTTTATCAATATTTTGTAAAATTTTGAAATACTGTTTCCCATGTCAGAGTCATTATATATGATTTCATATATGTATTTCATAAATTTAGGTATTTCTTTAAATGAAGAATTGTTAATTATTCTACTTAAATCTTGTGAATATGAAGAATACTTTGGAAAGTTAACCAGTTCTTTTGTGGAATTTGTATGTTGTTTTTGTTGCTTGCATATCTAAAACTTTTAGTTCTTTGATACATTAAAGCCAACAAACAAATCCTTTCTATTCCCAGGCATTAATAATTTCTCTATATATTTTATGTGGAAAGTTCTTTGTGACTATAAATGGTGTTAAAAGATCAAACCAGATTTTTAAATCTATATTTGCTTTAATATTGTGTGTGTGTCTTTCGTTTTTTTCCCGGTTAGGGGTCGCCACAGCGGAACTCCGGTCCGCTAATGATTGGCAGTAGAGTTTTACATGCTGGCTTGTCGGGCCTAATGCACAACCTTCAATGAAGGAATACCCATTCACGCATGTCGCCACACAGAAGACACTCTAACTGAGAATCGAATGGGC
The DNA here is from genome assembly GCF_019279795.1 of Protopterus annectens. Lineage (NCBI taxonomy): Eukaryota > Metazoa > Chordata > Ceratodontiformes > Protopteridae > Protopterus > Protopterus annectens. Next base: position 822,827,312 of record NC_056728.1, on the reverse strand, counting down.
AACGTCTAACTGTGAGGCGACAACGCTACCGCAGCACCACCACCGCAGTCTCTATATCTATATTTGCTTTAATAATTTTCCTAAATGAGTCAATGTAATAATCATACAAGTTTTAGTGTGTTTAGTTATGTTATATTGCATGCTAATACATAATATGTGCCATGGCAACTTGTTTTTATCTCTTATTTGAAATTTTTTTGTAAATCAAATTTATTTATTGATATTACTGTTAGTAATTCTTTCCAATTTGTAGAGTAATTTAGACTTATCCATTCTGAGATTGTTTTAGATATTGATGCTTTTATATATGTTTCTATATCAGGAAAGTTTAATCCTCCCTGTTTCCATGGTCTAATATGATATATTAAAGCTATTCTGTTTCTTTTGAGAAACCATAAAAATTTTATTAGGCATTAATTTATTTCTTTATATATTTCCTTTGTATATTCCTTTCTGGTAACAGTTGTATTGGCAAGGCTATATATAGAATCTTGGGCAGTAAAACAATTTTTATTAACTGTAGTCTATCTTCAAATGTTAATATTATTTTGTTCCATTTTTCCACAGAGATTTTAATTGTGTTGATGATATTATTGTAGTTTTTTCAGACTTATTCATTGTTATCATTGCATAACTCAATTCCTAGATATTTTAAGGCAGATTCTTGTTTCCCTGTGATGTGATCCACCTAACTCTGCAGTTTTTTTTATTTAAAAATAAAAATTTTGATTTTGATTTATTGAAATGGAGTCCTGAAGTCATGAGAAATTTTGTCAATTAATATATCTAATTCTTCTAATGTCTCTTTCGTATTAGATAATGTTAGTAATATGTCATCAGCAAATAGCATTATTTTAGAATTGTATTGTTCATAAACATCTATTACTTTTATTTTTATATTGTTACAAATTGAATCTGTCAATATTTCAATAGCCAGAGCAAATAGAATCGGTGACATGGGACATCCTTGTTTAGTGTCTTTTGTTATATGTATAGATTCAGAGGGAAAAGGACCTAACTTGACATACGCTAAATTATTTGTGTGTGTGTGTGTATATATATATATATATATATATATATATATATATATATATATATATATATATATATATATATATATATATATATATATATATATATATATATATTCTTTAGGAGATGAACAAAGGATGCAGGAAATTCAAATAACATTAAGATTTTAAATAAATAGTCCCAATTTAGGGAATCAAAGGCTTTCTCTATATCTAAGCCAATTATGAGCGGTTCTTTATTTTCTTTATTAACATAATCTATAAGAGAAATTATCCTTTTAATATTGTCGTGTGTGTTTATGATATACAAATCCAGTGTTATCATTATTTATTGTTTTGGATAGTGGTATTTTCATTTGGTTAGTTAATATTGTCATAAATATCTTATAGTCATTATTTAATCATGATATAGGTCTATATGAGATACAGAGGTCTGGGGATTTGTTTTCCTTTAGGATTGGTGTGATTAAGGAATATCTCCAAGAAGGTGGTATTAAAGCTTGTGACTGAATTTCTAATAGAGTTTTATGGAAGAGGGATAGTATATTTGAAGGAAAAAGTTTGTAAATTTTCATAAGTATGCCATCTATACCTGGAGCTTTATTATTTTTACCCTCTTTTATTCTATCTGTAATTTCTTTGTAGGATATGGGTGCTTGCAGATCTAGTTTTAATTTTTCTGGTATTTTTTTAATATTAGAACATTTTTATCTAGATTTAATTGATCGAAATTTTATTGTATTTATTTATTTTACATTTGTTGACCGGGCTAGTCTAACTGGATATATGTCCATTTTCAGTAGAGGCCCAAGGAGAAAAGATAAAAGATAAAAAGATATGTATATTTTCTTTTTGGAACTGTTCTATATAGTGATTTCTATGGGCATCAAGAATGTCACCTATATCCGAGATGTTTTTCCCTTGTCTTTTCATGGAAGATACTTTTAATGTTATTAGCCTTTGATTGTATTTTGATTCTTGTGGATAAATTATGTAGATATTTGGGAGAAGTGGCCAGGGTATTAATTTTCAATTTTTCTAAATCTAAACTAGTTTTATGTGTTAGAATTTCATTGTATTTATTGTTTAACACTTCTTCTTTCTTTTATATCCCCAAATGATTTATATTTTTTTCAGCTCTTAGTGACAAAAGTTTGGATTGCAGATCTAATAATTCAGAATCACATTCTCTGATTTTTTTTATACCAAGTTAGGGTTTTACCATATATGTAAGCTTTTAATGAGTCCCATATCATTATTTTATTTATCTTTGCGGTGTAATTAATATATAAGCAGAACTGTAATTCAGATAATAATCAGGGTTTGAACTCTTTAATTTTAGTTATATATGCTGGAATTCTGGAGTTAAGGATCAATGGTTAGTACCCACTTTGAAGTTTTAGTATCAATGAATTGTGGTCTGAAAAGGAGCAGGGAGTGATTGAGAAATTAATGATTTTAGAGTGTAAGTTATGGGCAGCAAATATTTTATCTATTCTAGTTTGGGAACCAAATCAGTGATCTTGATGGGAAAACAACAAAGATTTATCTTCTTTAAATTTGAAAGTATCTACAAAATGAAATGATTCTACCCACTTGTTTAAAGTGTTTGATACAGCAGATGTACGCAGGGGTCTTTTATTTGTAGTTTCAGAAATAGCAAATATATAGTTAAAATATCCTCCTAATATTAAGTTGCCTTTATAATTATTGGAAATGAAATCCAGGTGTTTTTAACAGTTCCTGTTACAATGTCTGGTAACTGGTATAGATTGACTAGGCTCCATATTCTGCTATTATATTTAATTATTACTAATGGCATAAGGCCTTCTTTATCTTCATATTTATAAATGATTTCTGGGTTAATCACATTTGTTTTCTATAAAATTATTACCCCTTTTGTCTTTCTCTTATAAGTGGATTGTGCCAATATCATATATTCCTTAGGATTCCATTTGTAATTGTCATTTGTTTTTAAATGAGTTTCTTGAAAGAAGACAATTTGTGCTTTTTTCAGTTTTAAATATTTCAGTAGATTTGATCTCTTGCTATGATTGTTTAAGCCATTGGTATTTAAAGATAATAAAGTTAAATCCATCTTAGGTTATTTAGACTATGTATTTTTTGATTTATTGTGACTATTAAACATTTTCCTTCGATAACTATATAGTATATATTTGAGCTTTTAAAGGAAATTATCAGTTTTATACTTTGAGTGTTTACCAATAAAGTAATGTTTTGGTCAGGCATAGTAAAAATGTTTTTGTGAAATAAATTTAATTTAATAAATGTTAACAAAACTAAGATCTGCACTAGCCATGGAATGAAAATCATACCTAATCTGATGGATAAACCTAAGTCCATCAGATTATCACTGATACTTTGACAATCCAGATCATCTGAGCTCCATAAATTGAATTATCATATGGAGAATATTTTGTAATAGGAATATGCAATATTTATATTATTTTGAACAGATATAGTACTATTGTAGATTAGACAGAATTCTAATACAATATAAATGTCTATTTATTATATAAGCAATTAATATTTACATGAAAGATAGATGACAAGCAATTCAATCATAGTAAAGTAGGATGTATCATATATAAAACCTCAGTAAAAGATTATAGCACACACCTATTTAACATATTCACCCTTATTGATGAAGTCTTTCAAAACGTATTACTTAATATAAATAGATGGTAATAACAGTTATACCTAATGTTTATAATACAATGTATTTTACTGGATATATCAGAAGTTATATTTCCTTGTTTGCCAGCATTTAAGTAATCACTTTGTTTGTTGCTAACTTACTTAAAGCATCATTTGTTTTATGTGAACTTTGATGAAAGTTAGTGCATTTTAATTATCAGTGCATCCATCTTCCCCCCATTTCCTACACATAAGGATTTTCATATATGTCATCTCTTATTATAAAATGAGTGAAATTATAGGTTAAAAACAAAAAAAATCACTTATTGTGATTAATGATTCCAAATTCCCTTTCCATATTTATAAATTGCCATTTAATGGCATATATTGAAAGTCTTTAGATTTAAATGGCAACATTCTATTTTGTATAATCAGCAAAGGTTAAACTGAGTGATTATTGTCAATTTAATACTATTTGTTCAGAAGGTGATTGTAGCATTCAGTGACATTCCTAGTTCAGGCTTCTATTGTTTCCCTTGAACAACATTGTCAGTTTGATGTCATGTATAAAACATTAGTTACCTTGGTAACAGCTTAAGTATTATGTATGGTTAAGATGGGTTACAAAACCACAATTCAAGTAAAAGCAATTATATGACTTGTTATTCACATTTACTTATATGAGAAAATAATCATGCTTCCCATTGATGTTCAATATAATGTATGTCATTTATGACAAGTTAAAACAGTAATGTTATTATACACAAGCCCATGCTATTAAACTGTCTATTGTCAATTTAATACTATTTGTTCAGAATATGATTGTTACATTCTGTGGCATTTCAAGTTCAGGTTTCTGTTGTTTCTCTTGAACAAGTTTGTCAGTTTGATGTCATGTATAAAGCATCAGTTACCTTGGTAATTGCTTAAGTATTATATATGGTCAAGATGGGTTACAAAAACTACAATTCAAGTTAAAGCAATTACATGACTTGTTATGCATATTTACCTACATAAGAAAACCATCATGCTTCCCCTTGATGTTCAATGTAGTGTATATCATTTATGACAAATTAAGACAATAGTGTTATTATACACAAGCCTATGTTATTAAAACCTGTCTTTAATATCTAAATTCAGCAGACTGCTTCATCTTATATGATGATTATATATTTTATGTCTAGATTTACTAAAATCCTACATTGCATAACTATTGTGTATTTTATTTTTTGGCTATTGCTTAGTTATTTGAGAGACCATAAGCTGTAATGCTTATTCTTATTATTAGCTCCTTCCAAGCATGTTTATACAGTCCATCGACTTTAAATTATGAGACCCTTCTAGTTTCTTTTTTGTTATAAACATATTTCCATCCTTACATACACGCATATCTGTACTTCTAGCATGGGCAACCATGCCTATCCAGTTTTGCCAGAATACCATTCACTAGTTCATGTGGTGTGTTCCAGGCTGTTCTTAAAATATCCAAACCAATATTTGCCCTGTTCCATTTTACCAGCCTGCTCCATGAAGTGGCCACTCTGCTAGTGAACCACTCAACACACCTTCTGTTCCCACAGATATTTCCAAGAAGGAAATCTGATGACTCTCTAGCACTTCAGGGCAACCCCAAACACCCCTAGAATCAGCTATCCCGATATGCCCAACACTTCCTAGCAAGCTCACCTCCCAGACCACTGCAAAGGATACTGCACAAAACCAAGTGCTCTTAGTCTTTCACAATAACTCAGACTTCCACTCTTATGTAAGTCCTTAATGTGTTTGGACCAAAATACATTTTAAATATAAACTTGCACTTATTATTATTTTATTTTATCAAGAATCAACTTAATGAGCTAAACGAAGTGTTGGGAGACCATCAATATGTGTACATGTGGTTTAAAACAGCCATTTTATTATATATTTTTTAAACCAAAACTTAATTGCCGAGAATCATCTCAGTAGCTCCTCAGAGCCTTTAAGCATTATTGTCACTCTGTCTCCATTACCATAGCAACCTGGGAGCATCTGTTTCTGTTAGTGTGTCTGTGTACTGCATACAAGAGGCTCATGGTGCCCCTGAAGCAAAGTTTTACTTCATTGCAACTTCAAGCCTAAATTCCTTCCCTTTCAGTGAGGCAGCAGCCAAGAAAAGAACGGAGGGCAAACAGATCAAAAAAAAAAAAAAAAAAACTCCCAACAAGCCGCCACAACAAGAGATAACACATTCTTCCAGCCTTCCCACTTTTCACTCAGCAGTTGTATAAACAAACTATTCTCTTCCAAAATATCCCAAATCACAGTTTTATCCACCCCCTTCCCCTGGATCCAAGCTAAAACACCAAATGTCTCTTCTTAATACATAAAAATCAGTAAACCTTGATCACAAGCTGCAACCCACAGCTTCCCAGAGATGAAAACAGCAACATACAACAGCTGCCAGACACAACTGCATCCATGCACGTCATGTCAGGATTGATCAAACAGCACTTGAGGCTATGATACCTGCCATAATTGATATTAACTATGTTTAGACAGAATAATAATGACATTTGTACTAGCTGCCAGACACAGCTGCATCCATGCACACTATATCAGGATTGATCAAACAGCACTCGTAGCTGTGATACCTGCCATAATTGATATTAACTATATTTAGACAGAATAATGATGACATTTGTACTAAGAGCTTGCTACTATTATTTAACTAGGATATACATGACATTTCTAAACCATACTTTAACTGAAGAAGGCATTAGTCTCCATGGCAGCATTTTTTTCAAAACACTCTACTGTTACTGCTATTACATATGATGTTAATTTGTTACATTTGAGTCTGAACACTGATGATTGGTACCTTGTTGAATTTGTTAATTAATTACTTGAATTATTATAAGTAAAAGCAATGAAAAATGAACAAGATAAGTATTCATTGAGTTCAAGTAGGAGAATAGAAACTTCTAAGTTTGTATTATATGTTGCTTTCTTTGGCTTATATCTAATGTAAATAGTAACCCATCTTGACCTACCTTTCTTTGTGAAAAATTATTGGACTCTGAACATTCTGAATAAAACATTACTGTTTCTCAGTTGTTTAAGAAACCCTCCTTTTTTAAAACAAACAGATGACAAGTGATTTACCATATCAGTTGATACTTTGAGAGATGTAGTTGCAAGAGTTATTTTTTTGGGGGGACAGCTATCTTGGAATCATTTTTTTTGTTTCTTCTTTCTAGCATCAGTCCAAGGATTTGTTTCTTTCATTCTTTTAAGAGTAGGGGCCATCCGCTCCTTTTCTTCTGGGATAGACACTATGTTGTTGTTTTTGATGAATATAGTCATTAAAGGTTTTCAACTCATTGGCAAAAATATTTTTTATCTTGGCTGGAAAGGCCAGCTATGCTTTAATGTTGTTTTGTTTCAACAGTTTTATTATTGGCCAGATTTTTTTTCTTTGTTCTATTATTCCGGAAGAATAATCATTGTCAAACCTTATTATGCTTTG